>NW_028278762.1:0-199154 GCF_059751315.1 Micrasema longulum
TTCTCAATACCGTCTATCATCATTCAATCATTATGTCTCTTACAATAGATGGAAAAACAATCAACGACAAAGAATTCAATAAGAAAGGACAAGAGAAGGAGGAATAAAAAACAAAGAAAAGATATCAAGAGGAAAAAAATTGTACAAATTTACTTTTCATCTACAGGAAAATTGTGCTCCTTTCAAATAGAAACATCAATACGGGTGTCTTAGATTTATCTTTGTTTGACAAATGTGAATATCTAGTGATCAATTGAGGAAGAAAACGCACCTCCACCTGCAGCTATTATAGAGTCCCGAGGGACTCTCTGTCAACAAAGTTATTTTAACGAATTTACTTCAGCTCGAATTCAATGCGAATCGTGGCACCTCACTAGGGCAAACAGCAAAATACTGCAGAGTTTTGAGAATAGGCGTCTCAGAAGAATCTTGAGTGTGTGGTAGTTTGAATCTGAGGAATGAAGTAATAAGAAAACGGACGCGGCAAATTTCGGTGACAACTGTCAGTAAGCGGAGGCGATACGGTTGGCTGGGCCATATACTGCGGGTGCTTAATGAGAGCCTTAACCACGTTTGTCTACTTTACGAGGCATCAGGTTCTCGACGTCCTGGACGTCCACTGCTGGTTGTTCGTTGGCAGGTTATGTCAGAACTACGGGACGCGAGCCTGACTTGGGAGGACAGATAGAGATGCATGAAGGCTCTTTATGAATACCATGCTCCAGGAGCGGGCATAGGATGATGATGACTTTTAATGCACATTTTTTTTTGACAGATGCAATAAACAGCAAGGAATATTTGCAACTAATAGTCTCTAAAATGTATGATGTATGCCTGGAGAGCTAATTAATGATGAACGAAAGTAAGTTAAAAGTGATGGTATTTGAAAGGGAAAGTGAGGTTACTGACTGCATAATAAATTTAAACAACGTGTTTGTAAAATATAAACAATTTGTGTGTCTAAGAAGCATGTTTTCAAGAGATGGAAGAGAAGAAAAATATTCTGAAAGGAGAGTGAATGTTGGCAACAAAATGAACGGAGCACTAAGAGCAACAATTGCTTCTGGGATTCTGGTTCTATTTCACAAACAGAACTGTTCTTTATTCGCCTAAATATACATTCTCGGAGACTAGATTGCTGTCCACGTACCAACCTCAAGCCCACTGCATGATTTCACGGAATTGGCCAATTTCACACTTTGGAAAGTAACCACACCGCATGATAAAATAACAAGAGGTGGATTGATATCTATTGAATTAAAGTTATTTTTTTATTTTATTTATTTATTTAATGCAAGGCAAACACAACAACCGGTGTATCATGAGGCCGATTAATCTTCACTCGATTTTTTTCTTGTAAGATTTATACCTGAAAGTAGTGGCTGAATAAATTAAAAATAAAAACGAAATATTATAATAAACGTCAATCTACCATAATGTTACTGTTCTTTGTGAATTTGGACGATACATGTGAAATAGACCATTCTCTGTCGGATATCGTGCGGCTGGTTTGTTTGTTTGGAAATTCTAGAACTAATGAACTGAGTATAGACACAGACAATTATTATACTCTAAATTCGGCGAACGCGCATTTGCGGTCGCAGGCCCTACGGTATGGAATGCTCTCCCAGCAGAGGTCCGAAACTGTGAAAGTGAAGTGACGTTTCAGAAAAAACTTAAAACCCACTTGTTCTCTAAATCATTTGAATATATCCTTAGCATGTGGTGACAAAGTATATTGTTTTTTATAAATTTAAAAAAAAAAAGATATCTTTATATAATCACTTTGTAAAGCGCCCTGAAGGTATTATATTACAAAAATGGCGCTGTATAAGTTATCCATAATAGAAATTGTCTAATTTAAATGTTCTGCCTGGTAATTCTTTATCACCCTCAAAAAGGAACGAATGTCGCTCCCACTTTGTCGTCGAGCATGCTACAATCCGTAAAGATTCTTATTTCGTTAAGAGCACAAGGAGGTATATCTTTGTCAAGGAAAATAATACTTTCGGGAATTCTTTCACACGGGTGAGGTTAATCGAAATAGTTTGCAGTTCCTTGATACTTGCGATTATTTGGAATGGAATACAGCTTACTAAATTTCTTGACATTATAAATTTCCTTTCATTCTTGAATTTTAAGGTCTAACGGTAAAAACCGTGTTAGGGCTTGAGCTGAGTTGAGTGAAATTGTTCGGTATCCTCTATAAGATCTTATGGCAAATTGTCTTTGTCAAGTCTAACGAGCACAACCACGGATAGTATCCGTACTCTCTTAAATAAACGTGCTTTAAAACATTCAACATTTCGATATTAATTATTTTATAAAAATGGACTTCTTGTAAATTTGAGGTTTCTTTAATTCTTTCAAATCCGAATCCTTTTTCAAAGGGGTTGAGATTCTATCGAATTATTTCACATAGATACTAAAAAACGTGTGAATAAACATGGTTTTTTTTACTTCAACCAAGATCAGTTATTTGCTTCAATCAACATTACTTTTCCTTCCTCAAAATGGTTTTCTATCACTTTCAATCCTGATTAAGTCCTCAACGGGTAAAATTTAGTAATAAGCGAGTAAAGTCTGCTGCCATTGGCATGTTTTTATACTTTTTATACTTTTAAACTACTTTTAATTACTTATATTATATATGTTAATAAAATCAATATATGGCTGCTCTTACTATAATGTGTCATTAATTTTGAAGATGTTTTCTAAATTGACCTAAATTTAAATTTACTGTCTTATATTTCACTTAAAGATTCTTCTCATCGTTTCTTTGAATCCCTTAAAATAAATATGTGTTTATGTTTTTCCTTTTTTAAAAAAAAATTTATTACTATTTTATTTTATTTTTACATCTGAGCATGTTTTTCATTCTTTATTTCCATTCTTAATTCTTAATTACTCTTACAAATTTTCTTCATTTTTAATATTATTTCCATTTGTAAATACTCACTACAAACTACAAACCTTAAAATATATTTTTTTCACTTAAATTTAAATTTTTAAACAACTTTCATTTATGTTTTCTTTTTCCTTCTCTTCTTTATACTTTCATAATTAACATTAGATTTAATTGCTTTTTAATATGGAAACTTCACTGGTCCATTAGCTTTAAGTCCAATTGTGTAAAATATTAAACTTTGTAACTGTACTGTATGTTTCCTGAATAAAAGAAAAAATAAAAAATAAAAAAAGTGTTAAAAAAAAAAATTGTTAAAATACTATTAAACTAAGCCAATTAAAAAATAAATATATAAATATTTATCGTATTATCATCGCTATGATTAAAGTTTTGCGATTTTGAAATTACATCGCCCGTGACGTTCAAGTCAGTGAGCTTAAAGTAAATGTTTTTTTTTAATATTTTAATTTTATTGTTAAAACACACTTAACGTTAAAAAATAAAGCGAGCTGTAAACTGGAAATCTATCACAATTCTTTAACTGATTGGTTGTTATTGTTCACCTGAGCCTGAACATTTCATTACAACAATTTTTAATAATTTTTTATACATTTTCCAGAAACTCCGCCTTACAATCATTAAATTCTCTAATTTTACCTTTTATAAGGAAACTTTTTTTATATCTCATTTTCAGTAGCACTGAACTTCTTTAGTGAATACTTAGATTCGGACATTTTCAAAATATAATTCATTAAATTACGTTTTATACTAAATGTTTACAAAGTTGTAAGGAAATATTTTTTTAGGGAAAATGAAATTTTCTCGCAACTGGTCCCTTGTAAATAGTTATTTTCTTAAATTTTCTTAACTTATTAAGCAAACATTTGTTACAATTTTCTTCCTAAAATGACTCAAACAAAAAGGTTTCACTCGCTCCCTTGAGGTCTTAATGAAATAAACTTCTGGTATTTCAACTTTTCCATATTTAAATTAGTAGGCTTTTAATTGTAGGCATTACGTATTTTTTAATTATTTAATTTTAATAAGTTTGTTCTTAAAATACGAAATATGTAGGCAAGTGAATACATCATTTTTAATTATTTTACTTTAATATAATATATCGCAACAGACATAGGTAGATAATATTTAAAAGAAGGTAATACAAAGTCTTAGCTTTTGTATGCCTTCAACTTGTCGTTGACTCGTTTAAGTGACCACTTTACACACGGTTTAACATTCATCATTTTGCCTATTATTGAACGTTTATATTCCTTTAATCTTTTGGTATGTTTTTTTTAAATGCCAAGACTTCGGTTTACCCTCCTGTAAAATGTTATTTCTCTCTTTTGACATTTATATTTAAATATAACTCCCCAGAAGGTTAAATCACATTTTTGTCTACAAAAATTTGGACAAACTCAAAATATAGTTCAATTATATGAGCTCTTAACTTACGTTAATTATATGTAAACACTTCTGTAAGTTCTGATTTATTGCGGATTTTATTTCTGGCATGTCAGGACATGAGTATAATGAAACCAGATTAGTGTATTTGCCGTAAGTAACCGTAATAAGAATCAACTCATTACAGCAGAGATGAAGAACATTTAAGAGAAGGTAATATAGAAGTCAAGGCATAAATATCGATATGAGTTTATACCGATGAAGAAAGCCGCGAAGAGATTTCTCTGTCAGCGTGTATTTACTACGTAAATTTGCGTTAAAAATGCGTTTTCTATGCGCGCTTTTGCTTTTTAAATACCACCCCAGATCATGTCTTGAGAGAGTTTTTAGTATTCGTTTTTTCGTCTTGACTTTTATTTCCTTTATAAGTATTTTATTTCAATTGTGCCTGTATGTATTATGAGGAAATGTGTTTGCCATTTTTCGAATTGACTTGGTCCGTTAATAAATCAATGTAATTTTTTTTTTCCGAAATAAATATTTAATTAAGGATTTTTATTCAAGAGTCAATAAAATACATTAAATAAGTTTTGTTATTTTGTTTTTATTTAACTAACTAGCGCTTTTGCCCAAATAGGTATCTTTAGAATCTTTAAGAAGTCCTGAATCCTCCTGACAAGTCCTCATCGGTCAAATAAAATAACTTTATCGCGGAATTTTACTGATATTTTTATCGGAATCATTAAAAGTATGTATGTTCAAACATAATCTTAATTGTAAATGCTGTTAAGATGATATGCCGTGGTAGAGAATTTCGATGAACATGTATTTGAACATTGTTTTTCTGTCACTCTCTCGCAAATTCGTCCCCGATACTGGTCAAAAAAGATAACTGCACGTCGCGTTGGACTGATTATGCCTACGCAAAACCGACAAAAACGACGTTTCGTAGTTCCATTTTTTGCACCCCAAAACTGAACTGATTTTGAAGTCATTTTTAAGAAAGGGCATACAAATAAAATTTTCTGTATTGGTACGTTTTGTGTTTTTCAGAAATATTTATCAAACTTTTATAACGTACATCCGAAGACTGCAAATACAACTAAGCACTATTAAGGATTTTTGAATGCTCCTGGTTCCCATAGTGATAAGTTTATTTAAAAAAAAAAAAACAGCCAAGACACAACGCTAACGGTAAATATTTATAGAATATAAAAAAATCACCGCTCTAATGTCATATTCCAGGGAGAAAATACGAGAATACATTTTTTGTCATCCTCCTTACCGCCTACTCATTTTTAAATAATATTGACAATGGTTGTTTTTTTTTACATCATACTGTTTTTTAAATTTGAGATTGAAAAATGAGTATCTTAATAGTAATAACAATTGGCTGATTTTTAAAGCGCCGTTTTTGTGAAAAATCACCTCAAGGGCGCTTTAAAATTGTACACTTAAACTTACATTCTAAGTAAGCTAAAATTATATATTGTATTTTCTGGTATAAAATTGAGGGTATGATAAACTAAGAGGGTGAGATTTTAGTAAGTTTGAATGCAATAGGATCTCCGAATCAAGTGCTTGGGAAGCGCCGGATTTTATTTTTTTTATTTTTTTTTTGCACCACAACAGGCCAGGAGGTCCAATTACAGTGGTGAATTACATCACAGAACGCCCAGGCTTGAGAAAAATCACATTAGAATTTTTTTTTGTGTTCTCACCGGGAATCGAACCCGGAACCTTCCGTGCGTGGGTCAAGCGTCTTGACCACTACACCACGGAGGCCGCCTGAATCCTCCTCTGCTTGAATCAAATGCTGACCGAAGAGTAGATTTTATTTCACGTGTATTTTTCCTAATACAAAGATCCGATAAGTATTTTGAAGCCATTTTATGAAGGGATTTGAATACTGATCAGCAAAGCTTGTATTGTCACTCCTTACCTCTCCAGCTATACCAATGCAAAAAAATATGTCAGTCGGTTGCTCTGTTGAGACGTCAAGGAAACATAAACAAACAAACAAGCAAACTTTCACATTTATAATTTAAGAAGGGATAAATATATGCCTTTAATATTCTCTATCCAGTATTTGAGTACGAACGTTTAATTTACAAAAAATACTGTTTTGTTTTATTTAAACTTTGACTGTACACAATTAGGTAGTTTTAAATGTCAGTAATGATTGGCTTATGTTATTGTTACCTTTTATGACGTCACGTCTTAGTGAAGACGTTCTGTGACGTCAGATAAGTGGGTGAGTGCCATAACAGACAGATGCTATTTACAATATTCCGGTTCTATTAAGTCGAGAAACGTAAATTGTAAGATAAGGCAAGATAAAGGTCGCAGATGTTATTTTTCGCTCCAAGTGACAGACTTTCACAGAGAGGTGTTTACTTATTAAAAGACTGGGGAAAATTTACACAGAGCTTCGAAATAACACAACGTAAATTAATAAAGTAATTTTTAAATTGTTTAAACTTGAAAATTGAAAACTTTTTCAATCTTATTTACACCAGTGAGGAATTTTCCAGAGAAAGGCGATAATTTATTTTCAGATATTTTTTTTTGTCCTTAATAAAATATAATCGTGTTCACTCGTGGTTGCTCGAATTGCAAAAGGGTACTTGGGTATTCTTATTTTGAAAAGGGGCAATCTGTTAATCCGTCTTCGTTGGAGAAACGTAGAACTGAGATGGACCTTAAATGCATATTCAAAATACTTAATACTTAAAGTGATGTTCCATCTCTGTTGCAATTAATTTCTTTTCATGTTCCCAACCATGTCACTGGAAGTCACAATTTGATATTTATTAAATCTTCTAAGAGCAACTTATATTTTTATGTCCAGAATGCGTAGATTAGTCAATTCGTCACACAACTTCTTCAAGGAATCTTCGGGATAGATCTTTTGGCTTTTCGTAGGTCTGTTTGCCACTAAAACAGTGTGGGATGAAGATAGATATGCATGGTGACGCTCGAATTTTTTATGTTTACATCTACCATTGTTAAATTGTTCTTGTTTGTCTTCGCTAAATATTTTTTAGAGAGACTGACCAATTTTATCCAAACGTTCGAAATTTGCTAAGAGATATTACTCGTCTGTCTCCCATCAGTTTATTTGCATAGGGCTGACCAGGTACTTTTTTCCAGAGAATTACGCTCTGTTTCCTGGCCCAAGACATTAGCCTATTATAAGGAGCACATCTTTATATATATAATTCCTCTGTACGTGTGATGTCACTGCACTGCTTCTAAACGGCTAAACCGATTAACGTGCGGTTTTCAGAGAAATGTAGATCTTTGCGCTGTGCGTGTTTGTAGATATTAATATCTTCAATTTAATGTGTCAAAAAGAAGTAAAAAACAAAAATGTTTTATTCATCGACCTACCAGGGTTGCATTCGAGGAGAATGCATTGACAAGAAAATGGAAAGATTTTGTTTTTTTTTTTTTATATTAAGGCAATCCATCCTAAGAAGGATGATTTCTAGATTTTGTTTTTATGTGTATAAAAAAGTTTGTGTTTGAATGTTAACAAACAGCATTTGTTTTTTATGGATCTCAATCAGATTTTTTCTTTAAAATCCTTATAGTTATTTTCCATTTATTTCTTTTTCCTGGATTTTTGGTAATAAAAATAATAAAAAATAATATAATAATAAAGTAATAGTAATAATAATTATAAAGTAAGAATAATTATAATAAAATAATAAAGTTATAAAAAATAAAGTGATTTTTGGTTTTAAAAATCGTATTCCCACATAAGTACACCCCTCTGTTAGTGAGAAGACCGGAGTTTGACGTTTGCAAAAAGAATGCCATATTTAAGAAATATTTATTTTATGTTTTGGAATTCAACCATAAACCAACTTAAATTTAATATTTGAATATTAACAATTTTTAGTTTTGGAATTTAATCATAAACAAGTACCTAGGTACCTTCTTATGAATAAAAAGTATTTTTCCAAGGCAAGCCAACGTTCGGGCACGACAACGTCTGTCGGGTCTGCTAGTTTAGGTATATAATTATGGAAAAATTATTAAATAAATATGCCGAAATCATTATTTAATCGTTTTTATTTATTCAAAAAACAACTTTACAGATATTAATGATATATTATGAAAACCAATCCAATAATAAATAATCTTTCATAGGTTTGTTTACTCAAATACTTTCTCACTTAAATAATTTATTTAAAAAACATTATTATTAAACACAAAAAAGTTGCAAGTAGCATATTGAAAAATTCACACTCAAAGATTTTTTAAATAGATATTTTATTTATTTATTCAATGCACAAAATACACAATTTTATCATAGACACAATTATATGTTTTTTATGTGCCGACTTGTTAGAAAATTCCGTGTTAAGTTGGGACTCTCCGATATATAAATTAAAAACATTTATTTACTTATTAAAACAATAAACAAATTATCAAAACAATATGCAAAACAATTTAAACAATATACAAAAAAATAATTAAAAAATATAGAAAATAAAAATTATATTCGAAAAATATAAATAATAAAAATTTATACACGTCGAAAATAGGAATGCAGAAAAGTTATATAATAATACGTATGATAACCGATATTAACATTTCAAAAACAATATACAAAATAATCAAAACAGTATACAAAATAATAATTTTAAAAAAAAATATATATATTTAAATAAAAAAATAAAAAAATTATACATGTCGATTATCGACGGAAAAAATAAACCATTCAAATATGCCAAAAAAATCCTACGTGCTACTAAAAAAAATATTTACATATTAAAACAATATACAAGTTATCAAAACAATATGCAAAATAATCAAAACAGTATACAAAATAATAATAGAAAAATATAAAAATAAACATTATAATTGAAAAATATAAATAATAAAAATTTATGTACGTCGAAAAATGGAACACAGAATAGTAATATAATAATACGTATGAAAACCGATAAAAACATTTTTAAAAAAATATACAAAATAATCAAAACAGTATACAAAATAATAATGGAAAAATTTGACTAATAAAAATTTAAATAAAAAAAAATAAAAAATTATACATGTCGATTATCGACGGCAAAAAAAAACCATTTAAATCTGCCAAAAAAATGCCACGTGCTACTTTTGCAAACAAAGAATATACATACATACGAGTATGTACATACAGTTGTGTAAAAGTATTTTCAATACGAAAATTCATTTTGGAGTGTAAAAAGAAAAAAATCAATGAAGTCTATATATCGTCGATGGTACTGCACAACCGCATATCCTGTTTTTTTTACGAAAATGTTTTGCTGAAATCAATTCGTTATAGCGACTAAGAGCCGTTAGATTTTAATTATTGCAATTTTTACCTTAAATAATGAAAGTTTTTCTGATACCCCAGCGGTATTTTTGGTGGATTAAAATCGTAAGTAATATATTAACGGAACGTTTTCTAGGATCCCTTACCAAAAAAATCAATTGGTTGTATTGCAGTATCACTGACGATATGTGTACCCCAGGGTCGTTAGAGGTTGAAACAGGTTTCTTTTATGTATGTGGAGGGAGTGCTTTTATAAAAGTATTTCATTGGCCTGAATTGGAGAATTTCTAAATACACTGAATTTCGTTTAACTACCCGGTGCCCAATGTGCTATAATGTGCGAATAATGGTTTGATGGTGATGACGAACTATTATTGATTCACTTTAGATTTTTTTTTTTATTGTATGATATAGGGTGTAACACCTAATTAATTAAAGCTCCCCTCCATGACTTCCTATCCGAAATAATGAAATTGTTGATGCCATTGTCTAAAATCACAAAGCTTCGCACTTGAGCATTGATTTTAGTAAAATAAATCGTCAATCGATATTTTTTGTTCGATGTAAATAATCACTGTAATTCGTCTTCCGCCTAGTAACAATATTAGGGCGAGATTTCATTACGCCCTTCTGAGAAGCCGCACCGGCAAATAATTAATACTTTCAGCACCTACCCCTATTTCTTACCGGACGAAGGGTGGATTATTTAAACTCCATTGTACTATTTACTGGTGTATTTAAAATAGTTATTTTAATTTTTAATTGTTGGTATAAGTAATTTGATTTTTAGATATTATGTTAGTATATGATCCGTTGAATTAATATCACCACCTGAATTTAGTTATGACAAATATTAAGAAATATGTAAGTGGGTATCTAGGGTCCCCTAAGTAGCATATTCTTTTCAATATCTTTTTTTGTTTGAATCCATAGTGTTAATCCTTCCTCATAATGTTGAAAATGTTGAAAAAATTATTAAAATATTTTTCTGCAAAATTCTTTCAATCGTAATTCCCTTTTTTTCTTTTGTCCATCGCAAATAGCATGCACAACATTTTTTTCGCTCTATATTTATTTAATTTTTCATACGTTGGTCAGTTCGCACGTGTGCATTATTTACACGCATTCCCCCTCCCAACTACGTGCTGTACCTTCCCGCTAACGGAATCAATGCAATTTAACATGTGACAGCGAGAACAGCGCGATTTAATATGGTTTTTCTTTCGCAGAAGTTAATATTTTATGAAAAAAAAAAAATATTTTTTAAGAAAACTTGAAATAATATCAAAGTTTATATTATAAATGCGAAAATTGTTTGTTTTTGTTTGTGTTTTCTTCACATCTCATCGGAGCGACTAATGAACATTTTTTTCCCATAAATGTCTATAGTTGAGTTGCTCTTCATTTTAATACTTGTTAAAAAAAAGTTGAGAAAACGTGGATGTTGAAACCACGGCAGAGTGGTGAACGTTACACAGTGTGTAAAGTATCCACTTGAACCAGCCAATGACAGGCCATGAGCCATGTTAATGCCTAGACTTCTATATTCTCTTCTGAAATATGTTTTCACTTACTGTTGCAGCAAATTTAGGCACTCATAAATGTACACCATTTTATGAATTTAAGATTTATAAACTTTGTATATATTTTATATTTCATTATTTTTTAACAACGTATGTTTTAAAATTGTCGGCTCGTGGTGTAGTGTTCAGCGCGTGCGCCTCCCATGAAAGAGGTCTCGGATTCATTTTCCTACATGGTTGACATAAAATGTTAGTGCTTCAAATATAAATTGTATGAATATTTTAAAGGTTGTTTATTTTATTAGCTATGACCAAATGTCCATATATCTTTTTGTAATTTTGTTTTTTGGGCTTTTTTTCAGTTTTATTTATGTTTCCTTGATTTGTTATAAAAACCATTAAATGTTTACTTTCACTTCTAATATAATGGGTAACCTCGAAGCAATATGGTCTCAACTCTCAACTATCAAACACAGTTATAATGTATTTGATGAAATCAAGATCAACTTTCATAACAGAAGCAATTAATCAATGTCAACACTAAAGATTACAATGAACAATACTCGATGCTCAATATTATGGGGATGATAAGTAAAATAGGAAATAACCCCTAATTGACGCCATTATCATTTTATCGGGGTAGTTTTGACAGGCTCGGAAATTATGTAAGAGAAGTGGGGTGTTCTTAGAATATTTTAGATCGGTGAAGTGTAAATTTTTTAACAAATCGTTGCTTCCAATAAACTATTCAACCATTAATTTTGACACAATGTATAAAGTCAGGAATTTCATATAAAATTTCATTAAAAAATATTTGTGTTATGTATTTTTATTGTAAACATATATTGTTTTTATATATCTTGATATTTTTATATTTTTGTGTTATTTCATTATTTATTTTTGAATTAATTAATTAAGT
This sequence comes from Micrasema longulum, assembly GCF_059751315.1. Lineage (NCBI taxonomy): Eukaryota > Metazoa > Arthropoda > Insecta > Trichoptera > Brachycentridae > Micrasema > Micrasema longulum. Next base: position 12,066 of record NW_028278762.1, read on the forward strand.
ACTCACTCTTATTTGGCATATTATTTTTTACTCCTTTTTTATACTTTACTATTGAGTGGGTTTTTAGAAACCAACCAACTCAATAATTATCATTTCAATTATGTTTTCATGGTTATATTATTTTTTTATTTATTTCAATGATACATACTATTATTTTGTTTGTTTTTCAATACTACTATATTTTACTTTTATTCTATTATTTTGGTAATTTTAATGATACTGTTATTTTATTTATTTGATTATATATGAATCTAAATTTGTATGGTTTATATTTCTTTTATTATCTGATTATATTTTTTACATTGTATTCTTTGGAATTATATTATTTATTACTTGTATCTTGTTTTTCTGAATTGTTATTATATTGCATCACATGTCATAATAATTTAATTTAATTAATTTTACTATGTATTTTTTATTGTTAATTAATATGTTTTGACACGGGCACCACCTTAAAAGTTCATTAATATTTAAACAAACGTAATTTTGAATGAATAAATAAATTGTAAATAGGGTCAAAGCACCAGTAAATTACCACCCCCCAGTATATGATCATTGGTTAATAAAACACAAGAAAATAAGAATTGCTACATGCGTCCAGTCAAAAAACTTTTATCACTAGAAACTATGACAAAAGCAGTAGGTGGACACATCTTTTGATAAGAAACAAATTTATCAGTTTTGAACTGTGAGTTGTCAAAAGGTAATAGTGCGTCTTCGCGTTATTGTTCTGAGATTGATAGTGTTTTTATAACAAGGGTGTGGTAAGTGTTTTATTTGATGCTGTTTTTAATGCAATTCTTTGAAAATACCCATATTCTAATGTGTTAAGGTGTTTTATAATGTTATGATGTAACTAAATCTGAGTATTATTTTTAGTGGACGAGTAGTGGTAATTCACTGGTGATTCTGCTATTTTTTTAGAGTAATATTTATTATAATTGTAATACTCGTATTTCAATAAAAAAGTAAAAATACTAATAATAAACGCCATTTTAAAAATGAGGAAAATTCAGCCTTACGGAAAATTGGATACAATAAATGTTTTCTTGCGCGCGGTAAAAATTGGAGCATTAAATTGTACGGCAAAGTTTCCTGAGATTGTACGAAAAAAAATATAAAAAACATATTAATAAAAACGCACTTCTTTGAATGAATATGTTTGTTTTTTGGGTGATAACGTGTGTGTCAGATTTGTTCCGACGTTTCGGCTACCATTGCACGAGCCATCTTCAGGGTAAACTGTGTTTTTTGTTGAAAAGTGTTTAAGTACTAGTAATTTGTACCGTGTCGCAGTCAGCAGAAGGCACATTTATATTCGTTTTTGTAGTATGTAGTGCTGGAAACTATGTTGAGTTTAATTTAAGCCCGTAGTCTTTGTTTTTGTTATTTAGGTGTATTTGTATTTCAATTATTCATGCACTGTAATTACTTGGTTTATGTAAAATGTTTGGTCCTTCAATGACGTCCCTGGTTCATATGAATCAACTTATGATATAAGAATTATGGAATACTTCCGGTTTACTTACCGTGGATGGACCAATGGTAAGAACTGATCGAGAATAACCGAAAAAGAACCTCTGACGTCACACGCAGAGTTATTTCAGAAATACAAAACTTTAACAAATCGTAGCGCTAATAATACGATACATAAAAATTGAAAAAAAAATTGGCTTATTTTAATAGTATATTAAGAATTAAAAAAAAATCAAACCTGACGGAACCTCCTCATTCGCAAATCGAAAGTTTGGATAACCAGTAGCTCAATCATAAATAACCATCGACGTGCCAATAAGCGACGTGATAACAATTTCTCACCAGTGTTGTTTATCGTGTTCGCGATCACAATGGAATATCCGTAAACACTTAATATTAAATGTCAAAATATTTACGTTTCGCCAAGCACAATTCTGCTGCGCAATCACATATTTGAATCTCACCGGTGTAAATATGGAAAATATTCTAAAACCTTTTTTTATTTATTTATTTATTATTTATCATGCTATTTATTGTATTTAGCCGGCGATTGAAAAGTTAAAAGTCAAAAAAAGCAGTCTCCATAGTAATTGTAATTTAATTTTCATTTTTTTGTATTAGATACTCCTTACTATTTCGCGAATATATTGTAAATATTTTTTTATAGTAAACGCCGATTTTTTGCCAATAAACTGTATTTATTTACGAGGAAAACAAAAAACAAACTTAGAGCTTACATTCGCATTGACTTATGGCTGCGATAACTTAAGCGTGTTCATTATTGTTTATTGTGATCGTTCAAATGCTTAGCATGTTTTTAAGCACGTCGATAGTTATTTATGATTGAGCTACAGGACAAATCATATTTTTATGTTTTAGAAGTTTTATGCATACAACTTAATTTCATCGTGGTTTTTTTTATAAATTCCATTGGTAACTTTTTCTTTCAGAATCATTTTCATATAAACGGAAGGTTTTTAATGTAACATCATCATCACCATCATTCCCTTTCCACACTGAATGGTGCATAGAGCACGTAAGTGGCATTCCAATCGCAGCGTATCGTGATCTTTTTTGTAACATAAAGGTAAGATGATCAGTCTCACGCTTCAGGTACCAATGTCCGGTACCGTGTACCGTGTACCGGTGTCCAGAGATAATAAAATACTTTTAGTGTAAAAAACCCTTTTAAATAAATATTTATATATTTACGTATTAAAGTACTACATTTTATTTTTTTAGTTACCAAGCCAATTTTTTTGTGCCTGCTTTTAAGATTAAAATATATCGTTGCCGTTTGGGAAAAATTCAATAAACCTAAAAAAGTTGATTTTTGTGTTCTAAGCGTAAAATTATATTCCTTTAAAAGCAAAAGTCACGAAGGTTATTTACAAAAGTTACGTGAATCAAAACTTTATATTGTAATTTAAAAAACAGTGGTATCATTTTCGATAAAATCTCAAAAAGCATAAATCAATAAAGGCAGATAGAATTTATCGACAGTTTTGGCCGATTTTGATTTTTTATTTTAATTACGACCGTTTCTTCCAAAAAAGCATATTTTGTTTGTGTTAAGGTGTTTGTATAATCAAACATATAAAAATAAACATTTACTAAAATATTTCTTTATGAAAAGCGTATTTAAAAATTTAAAAAAATATAATAATTTGTGGTAGGAAAACAAATATCCACGCGGGTTCGGGGCGAGAAATAGCCCAGGGCGAAGCTCTAGGGCTTCTACTATACTATTATTTGGCGGAGTGGACTGTATTTTAATTTAAATGATTCAATTCAATTCAATTTCAATTTATTTATTTATTTATTTGATATAAGAGAATATCCTCGATATGCGGTATGCAGTGTTAATCGGTCACAATTCCAACGAATGAGATGGATTAGAAATGGATGCTACTAACCTGGTTCGTTCTTGATGGAATTGCGGTGATCCGAATGGTCAATTGCGAGCTGCTCTAACACTAGGACAGGCTCCTTATCTGGAGCTGAACACTAGTGGTTGATGGAAACAAAGTCAATGATGCGGCACGCGTTAAACAAAATAAACGCGCGATTCACGATACGATGTCTTAATGTGGTAGATGATCAAAGAATACTGAAGGTGGAAAGTTTACAACAGTTGTTATGGGTACAAAAGATGTAGAAATTGTGACAATAATTGACAAATGCACGCCCACATAATTCGCAACCATAATATTTCCTTTCTGTCAGTAACTCTTTTGGAATGCATTGTCCAGTTAATAAAGAAGAGAAAGTCGATAAAATATTATTTTTTTCCACCTTGTCACATTCAGCCTCGTGGTGTTTTCTTACCATAAAAGAGGACTCGGGTTTGATTCCCGACGTGGTTGATATAAAATATATATTTAAAAGGGTGTTTTCATACCAAAATATTTTATAGTTCCTGGACTGGTACCTGAAGCGTAAGACTGATCATCTCCCATATCACCAATCGCAGCGTGTCTTTGCACCATTAGGTGCGGAAAGAGAATGATGATGATGGTGAAATAATTAATTAAACCGACGTGTGACAAATAGTGTTGTAGCTATGGTAGCTAGTTACACAGAGATATTACATACTTAATTTACTAAACTAGATTTTATTTCTAGAATTTTGAATTTTTTAAAATAATTTTATTCAAATTTAATACCTATGATGAATTTATGTACATTTTTGACCGGAATAATATTTGTTTAAAACACACCAACACATCTAAGCACTCCATACTGTAATGTTGATTGAATAATGGCAAGTAAATTGTTTTTAATCTTGCAACAAGAAAATATTGCATTCTATGAATACCGATTAAAATATGTGAAATAGATTTACAAAAAACGTTTTCAAATCTATATGGATATTGTTTCATTCAATTATTTTTTTTTTTTTTTTAAATACGTCTTCACTAAAACGCGCCATGATTGATCGTGACACTTGTGACGCCAAGGTTCATGTTCGTCCACAATGTTGAGCATTTTTTCTTACCATTTGAATGGGCCGTTATTGTTGCGTGGTTTTTCAAAGGATTTTGACTTTGTAAGGTATATACTCGCTGTACATCTGAGTACTATACAAATTTATAACCTTTTGTTCGTTACTTAAGACACAAAAATAGTTGTATAATCACTTTTTTAATGACTTGTTTAAACATCTGGGATCCAAATTGCCCACGAGAAAAACTAAGACCATTATTTACAAAACTCTCCTCAGACCGGTCATTACATATGGTGCCGAATGCTGGGTTATGACAAAAAGAGATAAAAATATGGTATTAGTTATTCGAAAGAAAAATACTCAGGAAGATATTTGGTGCTATCAACCAAAACGGAGTATGGAGGAGACAGTTTAATCATGAATAAGAGGCACTGTATGACGAACTCAACATTGCAAAATTCATCAAAATAAGAAGATTACAATAATTGGGCCATGTGCACAGAATGAATGATAACCGCACCTCAAAAAAGATTATTCATACCACTCCGGAAGGCAGACGAAGCAGAGGCAGACCAAAATTAAGATGGCTGGATAATGTGGAAAGTGACATAAGAGCGATAGGCCTGACGAACTGGAGAAGAGCCGCGGGGTGCAGAGACGAATGGAGACAAATTCTGGAGGAGGCCAGGGCCCACAACGGGCTGTAGCGCCACTGATGATGATGATGAATCACTAATATACGTAAATAAATATGAATAAAATAATATTAGACGGTCTCTCCACACAAAAAACGTACTTGTATGATAAAACGTCAAAATTTAATGCGAATCGTGACAAATGGAGGGGCGTGGACAATGCAATGAAGCGTTTTCACGGAAATTCAAAATCATTAATTAAATAATATTTTGTACGCTACATATAAGTACAGTGTATGCCTCGTGCTGTAATGGTCAGAACGTGCGCATACCATGCAAAAAGTCTCGGGTTCGACTTCCGACATCGACATGGTTGAATTTTATTTTACTAAATATTGTTAAATATTTGTAAATAACCACTTACCGATGTCTACAGGTTTCGAGACGAACCCGTCTCTTTGTCAGGACACCAATTTAACCAACATGTAAAACCCACTATACAGCTTCACCATAGTTGTTGCACAAAAATATAAAACCAACACGACATGCATTTTAATAAGCACATGCACTGATTAGGACAAACATGCGCTGATTAAATGATGAAAATATACGTTGTTTGAGAAATAGTTGTAACAGGGTAGAGGGGATGGAGGGAAGGGATATGCTTAAAAGGTTTAATAGGGTGACCATTACAGTGGAACATCGTATAAAGGACTAAATTGGAAGTTTGTTTGATTATTGATCAAAGGAACATTATTTGTTAAAGCTTTCCTAATGCGAAATATTTCCATATTATTTACTTTTAACCCTTTATTATTTGTATGTAAGATTTTAACTCCCGTATTTTTATCAAAGTCATGATTTATATTAATTAGGTGATTTGCGAATTCAGAGAAACTATTAATGTGAAGACACCTCATATGTTTTTTAACACGAATATCAAAATTTCTGGATGTTCTTCCAACGCAAACTGAAGGACAAGAATAGCATTTTAATTGGCAAACACCTGAATTATTTAATAAACTAGTTTTATCTTTATTATAAAGCAATAATTTAAATTTGGTTATTTACAAATATTTAATAACATTTAGTAAAATATTTGACCACAAAGTTAATGCTTTAATATTAATTATGATTTTTATTTTTTCTGTTTATTTTTATATATTTATTAATGCAAACATATATATATTACATAAAAATAATTATAACGTATCCCTTACTCCATGAGGCCCTGTGTTGAGTTGAGATACGACATAATGAAACATGGAAGCATGTACATTGTTGGATGCTCGATTCCTTCGACCTCGGTAATGTAAACAAGGCCTGCCCTCTCGCGATAAGCGTGTTCGAAGAAAACAGGGAACGTTTGATTTTGTGTAAACTATTTGACGTTATTTTTTTCAAGTGTCAATCGTGGAATAAAGAAAGGTGTGAGGATTTACGGTTTCCTCCCTTTGGCACTGGTCCAAAAAAACAGTCCGTTTTCGTTGGCACAAATAACTTTTAATGTTTCGTGTATGTTTTTGATGATTCGAATCATTGTTACGCTCGCGGTACGTTTTTCATTGTGTGGTCGCGCGCGTTGCTATCTTGACTCGCCGTCAGGGAGAAGTAGGTACATTGGGATTCAAAACAAGGACCACCGGAATCAAAGGAAGGAATGGCTTGACACTTGAACAAAACATATATGAATCCGAAACATACATTGTTAAATAATTGCACACATTAAAATTATAAATTATTACAAAAGCATATATTTTAACAAACATCTGGACAACACGCTTAACAATTTGTATCCTGGAGCCGCGTAAACACGTGATTATATGACCACGCGTTGTGTCCCGGTCCCGTGTTTTCACGTGATTTACCAGTTGTTCAAAAAAGTGCATTTTATTGACATCTAGTGGCTTTTATTAGCACTTTTTCACTGCTGATAAATTACGTGAAAACACGAGACCGGGACACGACGCGTGGTTATTATAATCACGTGTTTACACGGCTCCGGGATACAAAGCACAAAAAAAGGAGTGAGACGCTGTAGGTATATATGCGAGCATTGCAATGTGGCTCTTCATAAAGGCCAATGTTGGCAAAACGACTTATTAAAAATGAAAATGACTTATTAAATTGTTTGAAATAAATATGAGAAGTTAAAATTGATTTAACCCAGTATTTTTATAATTATGACACCTTCAAGAAACCCTTCACAAAGCATGAAATTTCACAAAAATAGGCCGGGCACAGATTAAATTCTATGTGTATTCGGCCGGTACTCAAAGTGATAATAGTAGATAAATCTATGCAATATCTCGCAATGGTCTCTTTTCTTCGACAAAATCTAAGCTGGTTCACTTCTCCTGAAAATGTTTTCGTTTTGAAGAACTTAAAATACTTATCCGGTACATTGAACACTCTTGGGGCCACAAAAAAAATTCTCTGAGCAAAAGTCGTACGTGTTTTTGGTGTTAAATAATTCAAATCACAGGAAAACTTCGTATGAGCATTCTGCTGGGATCTCCTTCATGAAATATTTGTTTTAAAATGTGTTTTTACACTACAATATTTCATAGTCTCTGGAGCGGTAGGGCAGAGAGAGGTCACTTGAACATGATTTTGCAAAAACAGTGTAAGTCCTTAAATATTTTTAAATACGAAATGATTTTTTCTTAAACTGTTAATATATTTATTTGGCTATATGGTCTCAGAAAAAAAAAATGAAATAATTTATTTACAGGACTAAATTTACATTTCCGAAAAAAAGTCAGATGGCTTACTTGACCCCATGGGTGGGGTTAAGTAAGCCACCCTATGGGGCTTATTGAGCCGTTGGGTTAAGTTATTTTTTCTTAGGAGAAATATAATATAAAAAACAAAAGAACTCACACGAGAGGTAGTATTATACATGATCAATATAGTGCAGGCAATTAGTAAAATAAACCAAAGTAGGGAAGAAAATGCCGAACACTCCTCTAATGGAACGGAAGGCCTGTTGACTACTGCCAACAGGCCGGCTTCTCTTGAAGAGTTTTGAGTGGTTTTCTCTCCACATGAGCAAATGCTGAGAAGTTCCTGATTGGCCCACATTAGTATATCCCTCCTGATCCCAACAGTTTAGATAAATTTAAAGAAATTTAATTGCAGAAAAATCCACTTTTGAAATATAAACCTTGTATATCATAAGCAAGGTAAATAATAAAGCAACTCTTTTATAAAAAAAAATATAAAAAAATATATAAAAAACAAAGTTTTAACAATAAGTTTAATAGAAAATAATTACAAAACAAAACTAATAAGGTCTTTCTTCAAATATATAAAAAATAATGAAAAAGTCTTTCTTATAACTTTAAAAGAAATCACGTAGGTACAAACGTACAGGAAATAAAAGTAATGACCCACCCTAAAAAAAACATTTATACCACTCCGGAAGGCAAACAAAGCAGAGGCAGACTAAAATTCAAGGAATTTGAAGACTAACAACGCTTTACTTCCTTCCAACAGTCCTTCCTAGAACTCTTATATACTTCATTCTGCAAAAAAAAATGGTTTATCAAAAAATAATAGATAATAATAAAAAATACGCAATAAGTTTCATTTTATTCCTAATTTTAGTTTTTCTATACTATAAAGTTTATATTTGAAGCACTAACTTTGTGGTTATTTATTTTATTTAGTTTTTCTGTTTATAAAGACTGACTTAATGGATTTCACGAATGACCGATAAAGTTATTTAGTATAACGATATCATACGTAATTCTCAGAACTATAAACAAATATCTTTACTACGTAACAAAATCACTGTATAAGTGCCATAATCTATGAAGAAAATACGGGAATACGTTTGAATGAAAAAAAAAAATTATGAAAAAATCAGTCAATTTTTTTGTCTTAATATATTTCTTAATCTAATATGTATATATTTTATAGGTTTTCTCATTTTTTTTACAAAAGTATTAATTTGATCCTTTGGTTTTATATTTTGGCCAATGATTATAATGTATTATAGTTAAACACTCAGTGAATACAGGAAATTCGCGAGCTTTTTCTACCCTAATAGAACGTAGGCTGGCTCACTACTCCTGCAAAAGTAGACTTGAAGGATCATTTTGGCATTACTTGGACAAACCCATTTACTGTACTATGATGCCGATAATAACATTATACCCCTCTATAGCGCTAGATCCTACAAAGGCTTACGATGAATTTATCGATTCAGAAAATTCAAGTTTCGGATGAAGCAAAACCAAAAGAGACAAATCCAGTTGAAATATCAAACAATCTTTTATTTAACATACTACAACAGAAATTAAAAACATTTTAGAAAGGGTAAAATAGAAGTCGAGGCATCTACAGGGCTTATTACCTGTCATTGGCTGGTTTAAGTGGCCACTTTACACACTGTGGAACATTCACTGTTTTGCCCATATTTTAACATCTATATTCTTTCAATTCTTTCATCTGTTGATGTTTGTGAAGTTAGAGAGCTGAAACCTTTATTTATGCGGGTGAGATTCATCTAATTGAATTATTTCACCTACATACTAGGCAACGCCTGAAAATATTATTTTTTCAATTTCTATACTTCATAACATAACTCAAAATATTGTTGATGAATTACCTGGTCCATGAAGAAGTATAGAAATTGAAAAAATAATATTTTCAGGCGTTGCCTAGTATGTAGGTGAAATAATTCAATTAGATGAATTACACCCGCATAAACAAAAAAAAATAGCTCTTTCACTTTAAAAAAATCGAGAAATTATGAAAGAATTTAAGGAATATAGATGTTCAAGTAGGGGCAGAATAGAGAATGTCATGCAGTTTGTAAAGTGGCCACTTTAACCAGCCGATGACAGGTCATAAACCCTGTAGATGCCTTGACTTCTATAATACCTTCTCTAAAATGTTCTTCTTTGTTGTAATATGTTAATATTAACAGCTTTTCAGGGAGTTCAATCCAGTCCTTATCTACAAACAATTGGACAAACTCAAAATATAACAGATCAATCTTTTATTTTTATTTGTTAGTATTTTTAAATCAAACTATTTTTTTGTACTCCCAGGAGTTACAACGTACTACTAATTTAGGGACAGAAAAATAGTTGTATACAGGTATAGTAATAATAAATAAATAAGTAATAATATGTCATAAAACTATATAGAAGAATGGAACAACGCAACGATCATTCTCCTTCACAAAAAAAGTGGCCATAGGAAGTTGGCAAATTATCGACCCATTAGTTTGTTATCTCACTTGTACAAGCTGTTCACAAAAAAATTAATAATAATAATAATAGACTCATTAATAAACTAGACGCATACCAGAAGAACAGGCGGGATTTAGGAGAGGTTACAGCCATTACATTAGTCACAACTGATATGCGTCCTAGAATATCCATAATGCTGTACCATACACCAATGTTTCTCACACGACCAGGAACAGGGCGCCGATAATATTTAAGATACTTTTTAGCATCCAATCGCATCTCAAAGATGTTGTTGATCAAAGCAAACATTGGGGCCAGAGGAAAAGCAGATACGAAAATTGTTACAAATCCGTATTGTAAAACTAAAAAATAAACATAGAAAAATACATATATACTAGATTGAAGTAAGCTTTTACAAAAACTCTAATAAAAATAGTAATACTAGTTAGTTGCAAAGGTGTGTGTGTTTGTGCCGTTATTTTCTGAAGACAGATTATTAAAAAAAATGGTAATTACCTGTATACTAATATTATTTGTTGAAATAAACTTATTGTTTGCAACATTTTGTATGTTGTTAACATTATTGTAGGTAGCTTTGAATGATAAAAATTGTGGCTTATTTTTAAACCATTTGATTAATATTAATCAATTGCAGCAACAGACCCTGAAAAATATCATCCAGGAATATAATGAATATAATATGTCACTACAACTAGTATTCATTGATTTTGAGAAAGCTTTTGATTCTGTAGAGATATGGGCAGTAATGAAAGGTTTAGATAACTGTAGAGTGGATCACAGATACTCAGAATTCCTAAAAAACATATACAATAATGCCACCTCTATTGTACAGCTCCATGAACCAAGCGAAAAGTTTCGCATAAGAAGAGGAGTAAGACAGGGTGATACAATGTCCCCAATTTTTTTTTTTTTTTTCGTATTTCTGATACACACATTTATCAGCAAATTACTCCCATTGCATACATCGTGGACTTTTGTTACTAATTTTCAAATACTATGATTCTTTAATGTAACCGGGACAACATTTTTTTTCAAAACATTTTTAAAGCAAGAAAAGTTAATTTTATTTGAATTTTTTTGTAACAGAAAGGGAAACCTTTTTTAAGATGGAAAGATGAGGTATTTACATGGCTTTCGAGCTGTCATTAGCTGGTTTACGTGGCTGCTCAACACGCTGTGTAACGTTTACCATTCTGTCTGTATTTCAACATCCACATTTGTCCAACTCTTCCATGTGTTGACTTTTCTAAATAAAAAGTATTGAAACCTTCTCGATGTAGATGAAATTCATTGGATTTCTAGACGACGTCGCGACGCCTGAAAATATTATTAAATTTTTGTATTTATTGTTAAAATATTTTTAATATGCCCAAATTTTGGTAGACAAAGTTAAATATCATTCCATAGAAGGTTATTCACATTAAAATGTATTGCAACAGAGAATGAAAGTATTTTTTTAATTTTGAACAATTACTTTTTTTACAAAGTTTATTTGTAATGTGATGATTACTTATTTACTGAAAGATATAAGAAAAAAAAATACATGACTTTTCATTATTATTGTTCACAAGATGAATACAATATTCTATAAGGAGTAATTATATATTTTTTTAATAATGAAACCCAACGGTCATTATCCCTTTATCCTTAAAAATTCAAAAACGAAGCAAGGACAGTCGAGACTAATAAATCACGGACTGAAATTATACAATAAACTGCCAGACAAAACTTTTCAAAAGATGTGAAAAATATTATTATCAACGACAGAGTAAGAATATAAAAAAAAAAATTATTTTAGTAAAATCAATGTAATAACCCGTAAGGGTTAATAAATAAATTTTCAAATAAAAAATAAATAAATAGATTTAGCGGAGTTTTTGTCATTTTTTATTTTCATTTTCAATTATGTTATTTATAGCTTGAAAACAAATAGGTTTTTTTCTTGTTTTTCTGAAAACTAGATATTTTAAAAAGAACAGTAGTACTAAATTGCAGCGTCAAGAAATTGCAATATAAAAAAGACATCATTTTTCAAAAATAGGCTAAATGCTGTTGAAATGCGATATCCCAGGAGAATTTTTGGTAAAATTATGTACGATAGATGCACAAATGCAGAGATCCGTGAATTATGCAAGGCTGAGATAAGCATTATCGACAAAATCAAGGAAAAAGCTCTGCGCTTGTTTGGACATGAAGAGCGGATTGACAGCGAAAGGACGACTAAAAATATTTACACTGTGAATGTTGATGGATGCAGAAATAGAGGAAGACCGAGTAAGATAAAGCATCACAATTCAACAAATACTTGAAAATGGACATGTTAAAAGTCGGAATAATCGGTGCAGGTGCATGAGAGATGTATGAATGTAGAGGAAGCGAAATCTGTATGCAAAGATAGAGTAACGTGGCATTCTATCCTTTCTGCCTCTTGCTTCTTACGGAGAAACGTCGTGATGGTTGTTTTGTTTGTTTTGAACAAAAATGATTCAAATACACGACAATTAGAGTTATAATGCAGTGATCTATATATGACTGGTTGCGGATAGGCAAATAGGGGGTGATAAAGTTATCGGAAAGTTAATAAAGTAGGGGAAATAAGAAGGAAAGAGAGACTCCTGTAGACTTAACATAATCTATTTAATGGTAAATTGTAAGGTTTTTAATGTCTATTAGGTCAACAGAGGAAATGAATGGCTATTCCTATGGCCATGAATTTTGAGTTTGTACCAGAAATAGAACGTAACTTAATTTCTCACAAACACGGCCAAATGGCCAGTACAATCCATTAAGGCCCTGACCGTCCATTAAATCGAGAACGAACATGAAAAGGATACGTCTAAGTGGTATTTCAAATCAAAAGGGCAGCATTAAATCATTTAAGGACATCCTTGATAATCATAAAAATACTATCCATCTCTATTGAAATATTAATATATTTAGATAAAATCATTTTCAAAGGTTTAATCCATTAATATTCTCAAACATATATGTCAGTATGATATACTACTTTTTTTATTGAGGAACTTCAGCCCTACGGGAAATTGGATACAAAAAGTTTTTTTGCGCGCGGTAAAAATTAAAGCGTTAAATTGTACATTAAAGTTTCCTGAAATTGTACGAAAAAAATAATAAAAAACATTTTAATAAAATCAAAAAACTTCGTGTGACGTCACTAGTTTATATAAATCAACCTATCATATGAAAATTGTGGAAGACTTCCGGTTTGCTTGCCGTGGATGGACCAATGAGAAAAACTAATTTAATTTTATTTTTATGCGCGCCCAATGGGCATTTTTATTGACACATTAATACATAGAAAATTATTATAACAAAATTAGAAAGACTCAATGGTTTAAAGTAGACTTTGTGGGAGTGGAAGCAGAAGAGAGGTGTTTATAATTGAATTTGATTCAGTGATCGTTTGATAAAAAGACAACTTGTTATCAAAGAAATCAAGACTGGTATGTTTGTTGGCAGACCTAAGAATTCTGGGCATAGGGGAATGAAAACCATAGTTAGTTCGATGGTTATCGGTATGAAAGAGTAAGTTTTGTCTGAGGTTTCTAGTTGGGATATTTAATTTTATTGAGCTCAGTAGTTCAGGCGCATCAAAGAGTAAGTTGAGAATATCTTATCTTATCAAGAATAACCGGAAAAGAACCTCTTACCTCACACACTGAGTTATTCCGGAAATACAAAACATGAAATAATCCTAGCGCTGATAATACGATATATAAAAAATAAAAAAACTTTTGGCTTAGTTTAATAGTCTAATAACATTAAAAAAATATATATATAAATCACCGAACTTCCTTATTAAACACAGTATTTGCTTCGAACCAAAGATTTTGCAACCTAGAAATTACAGTGTGCGAATAATAAAAAATGCAATTAAAATACACAAACCCTTTAATAAAATAAGCAAGGACGATGGACTTAAATTAAACTAAACATGGTTTCCGGCACTACACACTACGAAAATGACACGGAATGTGCCTATTGCCGACTGCAACACGGTACAAATTACTAGGATAAAAGCACTTGCTTTTTTTTCTACAAAAACACACAGTTTACTCTAAAGATGGCTCCTGCAATGGTAGCCGACGATAACGCTAACGTCGGAACGAATCCAACTTACACGGAATGATCTATATGGTAACAGTGACCGTGAAAATCTACGCACCTGTACAATACAGGATATGTCTGCGAATATTTTAACATACTTTTAATATTATTGACGATATTTTATACATACTTTTAAAGATTTACTTATCACATACAACTGAGATCAAGATTATTTCAGAAAAAGAACAATGAAACCAGTCTGTTTATATTTAAATATCCATCTGTGTTCCAAAAATTTGTTGTTTTTTGTCTTTTTAAAGAGCTGAAATGTTTATTGATATGGGTGAGATTAATATAACTTAATTATTTTACCTTCATAGATGTGACTGCCTATGAACAGGACATTTTTTATTTAATTTCTATAACTGTTTTCCTTAAATGAAATCCCAAAAAAACATGATTTTTTTATTTATTTACATTGTACATTGTTATCAAATAATTTAAACTTTAGTACAAACATAACCTATTTGAAGAAAGTGTAAATTTTTCCTTAAAAAGTCTAGACTAGTCAACCTTGAATATGACATATATTTAAAGATAGGTTTGGTTTGAAAAAAACCTTTAAACTTTAAAAAATAAGTTGACATCTTTACATAACATTTAGGCACATTTGTAGAAACATATTCGTATATTTTACAAAATTTTAATTGTTGTAGAAGCATTTCCTATCGATAGTATGTAATGTGGATCTTTACTTCAATATCATTAATATATTTTAGTCGTTTGTTGGGTTCATAGCCCATAATCGATGACACACACGTGCTAAAACGTTTCACCTGAAATAGTGTGATGACCGAAGAAAGCAAAGTCATCGTTTTCTATAGAATCCTATTCGACATATTATTATGCAACTCTAACAATATTCAACATAAATCGGGATCATCGTCCTGGAGTACATTCACATCGTCCCTACCACGAAGAAATGAACTACAAAGGAACGTAGTCTATAAAGAGACTAGAGAGCGTGGCAACACCAGTCAGTCAGCTCAACAAGCTCAGTTCAGTCAGTCAGTCCAGATCAACGAGGTCACACAGTTCCAGCGTGTAGTTCAGTGCAGTCTCTTCAACCCATCATCGCCGCTACGCTCGAGCTACACAACCAAGTGCTGTATCTTATTCGCCATGTAATAAATACGCATTAAACAGCAACCTCGTGTCTTCTCTGTCAATCTCTAACTAGAGTAGGAACTCCAACCCTCAACTATCTAAATACTACAGTTTAATATAAAAATCGTTATAACTAGAAAAAATAATAATAGAAAAAAATTTATTAATGTTTTTGGTAAAAAATGTCCAGAGACAATAAATTTCCTAGATTTTTGTCGGCCCAGAGTCATTGAAGCCCAAAACCAAAGACTTGTGAATTGAAGCCATTGCACAACACTATATTCATTTGAATTCTCCATCACATATTATTCATTTTCAATTTTTCAATTCATTTAATTTATTTTAAATATAGCATATACCTTATAAAAATATATTCAATACGTACATATTATAAAAAAGAAACAAAATACACGAAAGAGACTCATGTCAAAGTAGTAGGAGAATCCTGCTCCGAAAACCCCTTCGGATATATGGAACAGATCAATATCCAGAGCGATGTTGTTCAGCATGTGACACTTGTGATTAGACACGAAATAATCATTATTTCTTTGTGCTTTAATGTGGTCTATATTTTTATTTACCATAATCAGCACTTGGTGATGCATACGGCACTCTATTGAAAAAATAAATGTAGCTTATTTCGATCATGATTTACGTATCCCATTCATGATCACTGCACGTGTCCCGATCAAGGAAATGCGTGATGTTTTTTTTTCAATTATTTATTTATTTATTGTATATACGGC
Source organism: Micrasema longulum (assembly GCF_059751315.1). Taxonomy (NCBI): domain Eukaryota; kingdom Metazoa; phylum Arthropoda; class Insecta; order Trichoptera; family Brachycentridae; genus Micrasema; species Micrasema longulum. Next base: position 28,327 of record NW_028278762.1, read on the forward strand.
CTAAGCCAATAACAACAGTTACATGAAGAAACATAAATGCAAGAAACTGAACAAAAAGAACATAAAACTATTTGACAAAGACAAACAAGGGCAAAACAATAATAATAAAAAAACGAAAAACCAAAAATTTTGAGCTAAACCATGCCAATACAATTTCATCCCACATTGTTTAGTCGCGAAGAGATCTACGAAAAGCCGGAAGATCTATCCCAAAAAATTCCAAGTCGTGTGATGAATTGACTTTTCTACACATTCTGGAAATTGGGGCATAAAAACCAAAGTTGTTCTTAGAAGATTTTATAAATAGCAGATTTTAACTTCTGGGGACACGGTTGGGAACATGAAAAGAAATTGATTGCAACAGAGATGGGACATCACTTAAAGCATTAAGTATTTTGAAAATGCATATAAGGTCCATCTCAGTTCTACGTCTCTCCAATGAAGACAGATTAAGAGATTGCTCTATTTCAAAATAATAATTACACCTTTGTAATCCGAGCAACCATGCCACTTTTCTTAGAAAACGGTGTTGGACAGACTCGATATGGTCAATTTAAGTCCTGTAGAGTGGAGACCAAATAGGAGAAGCGTAGATGGGGTCGAACAGTGAGCAATAAAAAAAATTTATGGTATTAATATTTTTGAAGTATTATATTAATTTAAGTGAATTTGTTTAATTAAAAACATTCTTAAGCAATTGTATATATTTATCGGTGCACCTATTATAACTTAAATACACAAATTAAAACAAATTACTAAGACGAAAGTTAGTTTTGAAAAAAAAAATACGTCTAACTTGTTTTAATGCCGGAAAAAAACTGCGGAATAAAGGTTAATTCGTTTTTAATCATAATGCTGATAAAGCATAGTTGATCAATATTTTTTGAGACAGTAGTTTTGGCTGGCAGATGATTATCCCATTCATGAGCACTCTCCCCTTCTAGACAAAGTCTGAAAATATTTTTCAATTTTTACACTTCGTCTTGGGCCAGTTGGCTTATAGTTCATCCATTTTTTTATGGACCAGAACTGAATTTTACTCCTTTGAGAGTAATTTAGATTAAAGTAAATGCCTAGGCTTCTATTTTACTTTCCCTAAAATGTTTTTCATCTCCTTTGTTATATGTTAATTTTATTGATCAACCTAGGCGAGCAATCTAAATTTTGCCTGTTAATTATACCCAAAAATCCAAAACTTAAACACAATTTAACGGAAAATTAAGGGTCTTGTTCGTCAAACGCTCATCCAGGTAAAATTGTATTTAACACAACGTATGCGTATGAGTAAAACAAGGGATATGTGTATGTAATATGCAAAGGCTTCATCACACTGAAACTTATATTAGGGGCTTGGAATAATTTACGATAACTTAACCCCACTTAAACGACAAACGAATACAAGTTTGGATAAGGGATACCCAACTAAATCATAAAGTTGTAAACTATTTACACTATATGGACAAACTTCTGAATTCGCACTTGCGCTGATAAAGTTCTTAGAATTTTAGGACACGCCGTAAATACGTAATCTAATGTGGAATTTTTTTTATTTATGTTTTTTTATTTACACTATAAAAGAGGCCTGAGATGAAAAAAATATAATTAAAGGTCTTAATTAGAATCAAATCCCCAAACGAGTGTTACCAGCTCGATGACTACTCTCAGAGAAAAATCCTGAATAAGGAAATCATTTTTTTTTAATTTTTTAATCGAAGTTGCTTATTTTTTGCTTTGTTTCATACGTTCAAGTCTTATACGAGATGTGTTCAGATAATAACGGGAATTTTTGTTTTTATAAAAAAAAATATTTATTCTTCTTCATAAATGTTCTTGCCTTTAAAATGGTTTCCTTTAGATATGCACTTGTGCCAGCGCTTCTAACAATCATCGTGCATTACCATGGTGCAAAAGCCATGAGTTGTTTTGCCACAAATTCAGGTGTTTTTTTCGGATTGCTTCACGCGAATGGCGTTGATTTTGTAGGTAGTACTTTTTATTGACCGTTTGACCTCGTGGCTAGAATTCATGATGCACTATGCCATTAAAATCAAAGCAGCACCTTCACGTTTGACCACACTTGTCGAGCCTTTTTTGGTCTTGGTGATCTAGAATGCCTCCACTGGGACGGTTGAGCCTTAGTTTTGACGTCATATCTATTAGCCCATGTTTTGTCACCTGTTATAACACGTTTCAGTAATTTTGCATCGTCGTTGACCTTATTTAGTGACACCTGAGCAACTTTTATTCGCCGCTGTTATTGTTCAAAATTATATAGAAGTAGACCTTGTCAAATATTTTACTAAATGTTATTAGATGTTTGTGTATAACAACTTACTGGCTTTTTTGTGTCTACCGGTTTCAAGACGTAACAGTCTCTATTTCAGGGCACCAGTTAAACCAACAAACAAAATCCAATGTAACATATAAAAAATATTGTAGAACATTACCTCATATTTGACTCATTTTGTGATTTTTGACAAAAAACTTCATTTTTGCGTATAACGGCAGCATAGTGCAGTGGTCCCCCAAAGATGTGGCTTTTTTGTGGTATAAAGAATCACAATTATGTTTAATGTACGTGTATATAGGTGTCCCTTCATCTGCATTACATCTAGAATTTTCAAAAAGGTTTATTCTAGCAAGGTATTTATTCAATCTGCAGTGCACGTTTTTTTCATATGAGCGGCATTATTTTTTATTTATTTTTATTTTTTATTTTCTTTTATTCAGGAAACATACAGTACAGTTACAAAGTTTAATATTTTACACAATTGGACTTAATTCTAATGGACCAGTGAAGTTTCCATATTAAAAAGCAATTAATTGTAAGGTTAATTATGAAAGTATAAAAAAGAGAAGGAAAAAGAAAACATAAATGAAAGTTGTTTAAAAATTAAAATTTAAGTGAAAAAAATATATTTTAAGGTTTGTAGTTTGTAGTGAGTATTTACAAATGGAAATAATATTAAAAAAGAAGAAAATTTGTAAGAGTAATTAAGAATTAAGAATGGAAATAAAGAATGAAAAACATGCTCAGATGTAAAAATAAAATAAAATAGTAATAACATTTTTTTTAAAAAAGGAAAAACATAAACACATATTTATTTTAAGGGATTCAAAGAAACAATGAGAAGAATCTTTAAGTGAAATATAAGACAGTAAATTTATTTTTGACTTTTTTTATAATTATAAGGCTTTTTTTTCATTCAAGTGGATTTTCTGCTATTAATTTGTTTTTAATTTTAGCTTAATTGTTGAGATCAGAAAGGGTAAAATAAAGTGAGCCAATCAGAAACTTCTCAGTATTTGCTAATTTGGAGAGGAAACCACTTAAAACTCATCAGGAGAAGCCTTCTGTTTAACTAGAAAAGTGCTCGGCATTTTATTCCCTACTTTGGTTAATCTTACCACTTGCCTGCGCTATATTGACATTGATGCTTATATATGGTACTAGCTCTCGTATGAGTTTTTTGTAAACTATCACCGATGGGATGTCGCATAGATCTTTACCCAGGCTTCTGCATCGCGCCTCCAGCTGTTGTCTATGAAAGCAGAAAAAAAGGCTATGCATCAACAGGTGGAGGATAATTTGAGGAGTTTCATCGTCTAATGGGCAGCTGTTGATCTCGCAGAGCTTTAAACGATGCAGGTAGCTCATGAACCCACCGTGACTCACGAGCATAGGCAAGGAAAACGGCAGGGAAAAACATTTTAGTTATACGTCCGGTAGTTTTACTCAAATGACGATCATTCCAGAGTTGAAGGGTCCTGCTTTGTATTTTCCTTTTGGCAAAGCTGAGCGGAAAATCAGTAAAATTTGGGGCTGTATTCTTGGGTGTAGCCTCCCGAGCCTCTTCGCCGGCCCTTTTGTCGCCAAGGATCCCGCAGTATCCCCTTATCCAGCCAATATACACATTCTAGTGTCTGCATCGCAGCTTCTGGATATCTGATCTGATGTTAGGGCAGTGCATATAAGTGATAACACTCGCTTGATTTCAGCTAAGCTTCATTAGGTCAAAATCAACTCTCTGCAAGTGCCCTATGCACCACGGATGTGGAAAGAGAAATGATGCTGATAATGATAAAAAGGCCACTTTTTAATTTGTAATTGCTTTTATGGCATCTTGAGTCGATTATTGTGATGGTATCTATGCAGGTCTACCAATTAATGAAATGTTTTTCGTACAATTTGTATCAAATATCGGCATCGCATTGAAACTTACATATTTTGGAATCTCTAAGTTCAGTCACATCGCTTTACTACTCCAGGAATCAACAAAGTACTGAATACTATTTCTTTTTGCTTAGGTTTAAGTAATTACACAACGTTACTCCTGAATATCTAAAAAATCATATGCAATATGCATTCCATATAAACCAATTGGGAAAATTGCAAAACTGTGAGAGTGAAATGATGTTTCGATAAAAATCCTTTGCATGTTATGACAACATAAATTGTTTGACTAAAAAGTTTTTTTTTTGTGAAATCAAATTTAATAGTGCCCAGAATAACTTTCGTTAAGCGCACTTGCGGTATCATTTATTTTAAATGAAAATAAAAATAAAAACATTTCTTCAAATTTGATATTCACAAAACATTAGGCTCCAAACTGAACGAGAGTCTGTTTTAAGGCTAAAAAGTTTTGAATTTACTGGCTACAATATTAATGGAATGCTTACAAAGGTATACAAAAAGGGAAAAATAAATTATTATATAAATAAAAGACGAGTGATACTTTAATCCACAAATTTGGTATATGCAGTGACCGGTTTTATCGCTTTCGCGACATCTTCGAGACTGGTATCTTTATTAAGGAGTTCAATATATTTATACAAAACTTAGGTAAGGATACATAACTCAAAACTAGATGAAAGTAATAAAATAAATTAAACAACTTTGTTTTTAACCACTATTTTTATTTTTCACCGACCGGTTTCACAGCAAACAAGCTTCTTTGTCAATGTTTAAAATTAGATGAAGTAATTTAAATATAGTTATTTTTATATTAAGGATCATTATCGATAAAAAATTCGGGTTAACTAATGAGTTGATATAATGCTATTTTAATGATTTAATGATTTAAATTTATTTTAACACAGAGAGAAAAAAAAATAAGAAGGGAATATGGAAGTCTATGCATTTACAGGGCTTATGACCAGTCATTGGCTGGTTTAAGAGGCCACTTTACACACTGTATAACATTCACCATTCTGCCCATGTTTGAACGTCCACATTTCCTAAACTCTTCCATCTGTTGACTTTTGTGAAGTAAAAGAGCTGAAACCGTGGGTGAGATTCATCCGGCTGAACCAAATCACCTACTAGGAAACACTTGAAAACAATTTTCCAATTTTAGTGCAATGTGAATTATTTTTACATTATTTTTTAAATCAAAGGAGTGTTTATTTTCTATTAAATGATTGGCAAAATTTGAATTATCTTATTACTAGACCATGATTGTATGTGCTCGTTTATGCGTGTTTTAAAGGCTCTACCCGTTTGGCCTACGTAGCATGTTTTTTAAAATTAAGAAGGTTAGTTCCTGAATTAGAACACTATTTTTTTTTCTTTAGTATTGACCAACAAATTAGCTAAAGAATTATTATTGTAAAAGGCTGCGGAGCATTTATTTTTTAATTATTATTTGTCGAATTTTATTAATAGTTTTTCCAATATGCGAAAGTTTTGCCCAACGCTTTCGGCCTTTATTATTATTATTTGTTGTCAAGTAAATTTATTATTTACGAGACGCTTTTGTTTCTTTCTTTTTAAGTTATCAACTAATGTATTAATATGGTACAGTGGTAATGCATTGAAGATGTTAGGATTTGTTTTGCGTACTGCCAGGGTTTTCGAAAATACCCGCGTACTGAGAACTCTTTACAACTCCTCGATGCGAAGTAGACTCGAGAGTGGCTCGATGATTTGGGGGCCACATGAACTGAAGTACTCTCTTATGATAGAGAAAATCCAAAAGAAGTTTCTGAGATATCTCTACATGAGAGAGTGCGGGTATTATCCTTGGCTCTACCCGACCGAGTTTCTCCAGGGTATGCTTGGCTACAACAGTTTAGAGACTAGAAGGAATGTGTATTTGACTACACATTTTTATCGATTGTTGCGCGGTATGATCGATAATTCTGAAATTATGATGAGCATTGGTTTGTATGTTCCTGATAATTACCTAAGACAGCGTCAGCATAGATTGTTTCATATTCCGATATTCAGGACCAACCTGCCTATGGTTATGCCTGTTGGAAGGGCTACCGCTATGCTGAACAACATTGCTCTGGATATTGATCTGTTCCATGTATCCGAAGGGGTTTTCCGGAGCAGGATTCTTTGACTACTTTGACATGAGTCTTTTTCGTGTATTTTTTTTTCTTTTTTATAATATGTGCGTATTGAATATATTTTTGTAATGTATATGTTATATTTAAAATAAATAAATTGAAAAATTGAATTGAAAAAAAATATCCGTTATTTACCGCGATTTCTAGATGGAAGTTTATTTTACAATGAACTTCCATCAAGAGTTTTCACTTACAAACTTAAATGTTTTACAAATTTACTGAGCATCAAATTAAAAAAATTATGAATAAGTTTTAATATTTGGTTTCATGCGTAATCTAGAGTACCTTAGTTACAAACCTATATTACAATAATGGCGCGTAATTAGTTATCCACAACAGTAGTGATAAAAATAAATAAAATGGCCCTCGTTATGTAATGGTTAAGTTGCTTTCGTAACACATGGAAGGTTTCTATTTCTATTCCCGATGAGAAAACAAAAATGAGGTTATTTTTCTGTGCTCTGAAGTTCACCACTGCAAAAATAATGTCTGTTAGCGGTTATTTTTACAAATATTTACAAATAATGAATACGAAACTAAGCCAAAAATTTTGTTATGTATCGATGAGCTAAGACACGAAAAATTTAATAAAAAATCCAGAAGTGTCGCAATTAAAAAATATTTCTTAAGTCTTTTTGATAGTGATAATTAATAATGTAATTTATATAGATGGTGTTTTATGTTTCTTATACAATAATGTTTTTTTTTTCGGGTGTATTAGTATGTATGATATTATGTATTGTCAAAAAAATGTTTTTTCTTATGTACGGTCCCACATGAGTTTCTTTAATAACTCCTGGGATTATAATATGTAATTTTTGCATTATATGTTTTATTAATATTAAAAAATTAAATAAATTATCATAGAACTGAATTTTTAAGGATTTGGAAATTTAGAATTACTCCGTCCCGCCCGTGACATCACTAATGGTCATCGGTGAGCTGTGGGCATTCTGGAAGGGAGAAATCTATCACAACACATGTCAACACTCTAAATGAGTGGTTGATTCACAAGAACTTTTGAAGTCGTTCAAAGTAGTTCAGTTTTAATTATTTTTTTCACACATTTTCGAGAAACTTCGTCGTACGATCAAATGATTTATTTTTTACCGCGTGTAAGAAAACGTTTTTGTATCCAATTTGCAGTAGCACTAAATTTCATCATTGAGCTTCTTAGTCTGCTGTTGGGCCATAAAAATAAAGCAAAGTATTCGATCGTATTTACCAATTATAATGGTCTTAAAAAAATAATATTATAATTAAAAATAGACAAAACCTACAGATGGACGAATTGAAGAAATATTCATATTCAAACATACGCAGTGTATTAAGTGACCACTCAAACTAGCCAATAACAGGTCATAAGCCCTATAAATGTATTTTCTTCCACGTTTCCTTATCCAAAATGTTCTCCATCTCTGGCGATGCGTGAGCTGGTTCTCAAACAGGAGTTATATTGAATTTTGTAAATGTCACAGCGCAAATGGAGTGAATGGACTGACCTTTTTTGTTGATTTTCTTATTTTCTCCGAGCTTAGCTGAGGCGGTGGTACGGCGGAGCGGGCGGTAGTTTAATCGGCAAAACTCCAAACCGAACATGCACATCAATCGCGGTCAAATCGGACACTGACCTTAGGTGGCAAAATAATCAACTCAATAGTTATTTGAACTATAAAGGTGCAAAAGGGACAGGATTCAAGTGGGCGGAATTTATTTACGCTGTAACACATTTTTAATAGGCCTAACCAATTACTATTATCATTTGTTAAGAGAAAGTTAATTATTATGAATAAAATAAATCAAAAACGTATATATGTATAAAATAAAAAGCAAAAAAACTAACATTTATATTATTTTTCTTCGATTGAGCATAATTTGGTTAATCCTCTTTCGCCATACTACCCAGCGCGCCACGCCTTAACTTTTTCAGATGACAGTTCATTTTTAGACAAATAAATATATTTTATAATTGAAGAAATATATGCATGTTAAATTGTATAGACGAATATTTTCAAATTATAGTTCCAGTATGTATTATAGTATTTATATTTTTTGAATGACTTTTTTTTAAAAAAACGTACATCTTACTTGTGGTTATTTTGTCCAAAATATATGGAAATAGAAAAGTGTTAGACTTCGCTTGTTAAAAAAAAAAAATACGAACGATGAAAAACGTATTATTATCAAAAAGAGATTTGCGCCAAAATTACTTTAAAATTATTACGGTCTACAAGTTTGATAATTACACGCTAATTTGAAGTGAAATATCACGGTGAATTGAATTGGCTAACGAGTTGTGTTTATTTAGTTTCTTTTGTAATTTATTTTCTTATATTAAAACAGCGGATACTTTTGTTTCAGTGGTTTTAGTAATTTTAATATGGACTACAGCTAGAGTTGCCAACCATTCTTAAATTCCGGGATTCTCCCGAAAATATTCTACTATTTTTTTTTTAACTTTTGACTCTCGAAATACAGCTCATCTCTTCCAAAGCCGTTTGCTGTGTAGAAGTCACCCGGAAATCAATGCTCAGTTTTAACACTAACTATCGTATTAAAAATAATGCAGAAATTGATTAAAACGTTTTTTGTATGTAAACAATTCATTATCAAAATATTCCATTTACTATTAACAAACTGCTGATACGAGCGGGTGTAAAATTGCTAAAAAAAACACGGAATTAGTACAAAACATATAACTATCATCAGGAAGTAAAATGAACACTGGACAGTATGTAAGTAATTGCATCCTCGGATACAATATGCAGTTCATACAGTGAGTTCAATCATGTAGTCCAGTTCAATGCACAGTGACTCAAATATAACGTTTACGCAGTTACTCTCTGCTAACCTATTTATTTCACGTGTAATAAATTCACCCCCAACTTCGTTTCTTCTGTCAACCTCCAGCTGGGAAGGAGCTCCAACGCATCATCAAAAATTTTTCTCACGATGAAAAATACATTATTTTCAATAAAAAAAATGCAATAAAGTTAGAATTAGTACAAGTTTGACAACACGCAAATTTAAAATGACATATTACGATGAAATTTACAGGCTTGCAAATGTGTTTATTTTGTAATTTATTTTCTAATATAAAAACAGCAGTTTCTTTGATTTACGTGGCTTCAGTAAATTTAACATTGACTATAGCTAGGGTTGCCAACCCTTGTGGAATTCCAGGATTTTCCCGGAAATATGCTACTATTTTTTTTAACTCTTGACTCTCGGAATGCAGCTAAACCCTCCGGAAATCGATTGCTTTGTATGAGTCACCCGGAAATCACGTCAAACATCAAAACCTACAGCTGTCTGAAAATTACTGTTTGTTGCAAAAAGATTGTGAAGTTGTTGAGAGCAAAGCGAAATAGGCAGAATTAAAATCAAAACATGTATCCATCAATTTCTATCGCAAACGCCGTAGTTAAGCGTGCTTTTAGTGTAGTAAATGAACTTTTGACAAAATGTCGTTCGGATTCTGCGCGCAGTTTAATAAAGTAAATTGGTTGTGGCGTTTTTTTTCACTTTAGTACAATAATTTTCAAAACTTAGTTTTGTGAATACAGATATTTTGTTCTTTTTTCCTAAATTAACTCATGCATATATGTACGTAATATACAGCGTTATTTTTTTATACCGCCTTCCCTAATTAAATACTCTTTGCTCGCCACTGGTATTTTGCGTATAGTAAATGTATATATAATTAATATCCTCAACCAGTCAATGACAGTTCATAAGCAAATGCACAAAATATCACACCCTTCTGAAAATTATTTTCTGCGCCTGAACTACTGAGCTCAATAAAATTAAATATCTCAACTAGAAACCTCAGACAAAACTGACTTTTTCATACCAATAACCATAGAACTAACTATGGTTTTCATTCCCCTATGCCCAGAATTTTTAGGTCATTTTCTTATTACTTTTTTTCTTACAAAGTCTAACCACTGCACACACAAGAAAAATAAAATAAAAGTTCAAAAAATTCAAAAAGTAAAAAGCTAAAAATTTTGAATGGTGTACGTGAGTTTCTTTAGAATCATTGCACATCTATAAAACATCTTCAAACACATATTTCCAAAACTTATTTTCTTGGTTAAATTCATAATACATAATTGAGCAAAAAAATGTGATCCATCTTTTTTACCCTTAAATGAGAAATTCGAGCAGAATTATTCTTAAATTTTTGTCAATCATTATTCGTAGATTCACACCACTCTCATAAAGAAATATACATCTCCAGTAATTTCTAATAGCCCATAATTTGATAAATTGCTGCAATAAAAAACGGTACAGAAGTAATATACTATAAATGCCAAAATTTTTATGATCTTCTTCATTTTATATCATGAAATTTTTTCGATTGTTGAATCCAGATCGAATGACCAATAAAAAAGCTAATTGTATTAAACATTTAAGAGATGGGGTTTTAAATGTGTTTTATAGAATTGCAATGATTCTCAAAAAAATGTTAAGTCAAAAGTAGTACTGGTTGATTCGTACTGTATTTTAGTCAATGATTTTAAAAAAATGAGACATAGAGTTATTTTGAGAAGGATATAAGATTCTGTGCATTTGCTTGGCGTATAACCTGTCATTGACTGATTGAAGTAATTACGGAATAAATTCGAACTCACTCAAAATATTATTTTAAATCAATTCAAATATTTTTATTTATTCATTGCAAGATTTTACCCGCGACTTCGCTCGCCTGATATTAAAGAGATATTAGTTAAGTAGTTTATTAGTTTTGTCGTTTAGCAATGAGAATTTTTCTATAAGATTCTAAGTTTAAAATTTATGGAATTTTGGTGATAGTTGCAGTAAGGAGACCATATTGTAGAGTATGCATCGGGTTGTGCTACCGTGGCTAGTGTTGCGGACTCACGGATCAGAGATCCTAGTTTTGAACTTCACTCTACCCCAACTTGATTCCCATTTTCTAATAGTGAGTTATTTACAACTCGTTGAAAATTGCCCCAAAATCGAAAAATCTGGGTAAATAATAAAAACACAAATATTTCCTTTTCTATAAAAACATAGAAAATATTGTCGCCCTCGTGGTGTAGTGGTCAGCGCGTTTGCCTACACGCAAGAGGTCTCGGGTTCGATTTCCGACATGGTTTACATGAAATATTTATTTAAAAATGTATTTTTACACTAGAATATTTTATAGTCCCTGTACTGGTACCTGAAGCGTAATATCTCCCTTTGTTAACCATGGAGTTGATACAGTGCTTTATTTATTTAGTTTTTTATTGCTTAGTTCTTGGCATGAACACTTGACAAACTTACTACTATGCTCTATTTTTTATAAATTTATTGATATCATTCTAACTTTGCTAGAATTCCACTCGTCCATGCGCTTTGTAGCTGCACGATGATTGGTTATCTAGCTTTCATATACCAACTTAAAAATACCTAAATTTTGTAAATGGGGTCTAGAATTCCAATCGTCTATGCGCTTAGTAGCTGCAAGACGTTTTGTAATCTTACTCCTTTTTACTATTCATATTATTTTTATTTTTTTTTTAGTATCATTAATACACTAAATTTATTTGTCAATTTTTAAAATGTGTATATGGGAGCTAAATTTCTAACTGTCTATGCGCTCTGTAGCTGCAAGACGTCCTGTAATCTAGCTCCTATCTAATATAATTTTTTATTGATCTTAATTGAAAACGAGGAACTAGAATCCCAACCGTCCATGCGCTCTGCAGCTGCAAGACGTACTGGGATATTTATTAATTGTACAGCGCCCTTGAGGTGATTTTCACAAAAATGGCGCTATATAAATTATCCAACTATATTTATATAAATATATATACTGATCATCTTACCGTCGTGCAACAAAAATGATACACTGAGTTTGATGTACTAATGCAGTGCCCTATGCCATCATTAGGTGCGGAAAGGGAATGATGATGATGATAATGAATCTATATTGTTCACAAAATAATTAAATACAATTTTGCAATTACAGTTTCTATTCATACTCGTACTAGAAATTTCGGGCCAAAGTTGATTCGCTAGATTTATGTTCGGCTGAGTAATAATTAACAGAATTAATTGAAATGCATGGAACCGTCGGAATCTCGTAATGGATCAAACGGCACAATAGCTAACTTCAAGACGCCATACATTGGAATCTGAAAAGCCATGCAAACTGAAGGCGAGAGCTTCTTTCTATGGGAGAAATTGAGTAGTTGTGTTGATTACTAATTTCTAATTTGCTGTGATTTCAAATCTAAATACATATTCAATTAATTAGATACGAGGAAATGTACGACATATTCAGAAAGATACGTCAGAGTGTCTATTTAAGGGGTAGATGTTGTTTTCTTCTTTTTCTTCTTCTTCTTTGATGGCGCTTCAGCCCAAATCGAACCTTGGCCTCCTGCGACTTTTGCCTCTGTTTCCGCCTGTTCTCAGCCGGCACACAGTATACGATTTGACCTGGACAAAAATAAAAATCAGACTTTTGAAATTTTTAATGATAAAGTGACATTTTTATTTTTAACTAACTAACTAACTAACCATCACGCCATTTCCCCGGAGGGGTAGGCAGAGAGGATAGAACGCCACACCACTCTGTCCTGGCACACTTCCTTTGCTTCCTTCACATTCATACATCTTCTCATGCACGCTCGTCGATTATTCCGACTTTTCACATGACCACTTTCAAGCATTTGTTGTACTTGATCATGCCATGTCTTTCTCGGCCTTCCTCGACTTCTACAACCAGACACATTCGCATCATAAATCTTTTTAGCCGTTCTTTCATCATTCATTCGCTCCACATGACCGAACCATCGCAAAAGACCTTTCTTAATTTTGTCGATAATGCTTAACTCAGCCTTGCATTCTGCTCTAATTTCGACATTAGGGCACCTATCTTACATTGTTTTTCCGCACATTCGCCTGAGGGATCGCATTTCAACAGCATTCAGTCTACTTTCGTCCCTTTTTTTCCAACTCCATGCTTCGCTTCCATACATTAGGGTTGGTACCAGAACTCCATTATGAACTGCTAATTTTAATTTTAATTTTTTTTATTTTATAAATTTTATGTTAGTAATATTAACTTTGTGCTTATTAATTTTTAAAAAATAAGTAAAACAACTATGTTTCTAACCACTTTTTTTAAATATTATTTTCCATCGACCGGTTTGAAAGCTAAACAAGCGTCTTTCTCAGGGTTTACTTAACTAATGAATTATTTTCCATTTTATTTTATGTTATCAGCATGCTGCCAATGAAACAAACAAATCAATTTTTTTTTTCTTGAAGGTATGCTAAAGTGAGCTGCATTCGTTCGAAATTAGACAGAAGTAAACTAAAAGAAATATAGTTTATTTGTTAATTTTTTTTTCTTATTTATGAATCGCTATTTTAATTTAAAGTATTTCCAAGTTGTCTTATTTTAATATTTTATTTTCAACATGAAGTACTTTTAATTTATTGTCTTTATTGAAATTCTGATTATTTTCTATTGGATGGTTGGCGAATTCGGAAAAAATATTATTATTTAGACACTTTTAGTGTTCTTTTACTCAAATAACATTTATTTAGTCCACTCCTGTCTAGTTTTGAACGTATGCAGCTCGTATTACCATCCTTTCAAGAAAACAAGATTTTATTTATTTCATTGACAGCATACCAAAGACGTTAAATTAAATAGAATATAATTCATTAGTTAAGTAAACCTAGAGAAAGAAACTTGTTAAGCTTTGAAACCGGTCGGTGGAAATTAAATAATAAAATTTTCTTGTTTAAAGCAAAGTTCTTTTATTTAATTTATGGCAAATTGACAGTTTATAGATGTGCCAGAAAATAAAATATCATTTTGTTGATTCCACTCAATTTATTTTTATTTTTAAAATGATTTTTTTTTAAATGCACTCATTTTTGGCTACAAATAAATATAAGAATCAGATGACATTCGGACATATTGAAAATCATATTTCGTACGAACCCGAGAAGTTTTTGATGTGTTACCCAATCTAACCTTCTTAATTTAAAGACAAAAAATGTCTTATTTTTTCTGTTTTGTGCACTAAGATCTTATTCTTCGTGTAAAAATGTAAATAGAAGTTCGCAGGCTAAGGTTCAAGTTCCATTTTTTTTCTTTACACGTGGGACCTATAAAGAAAAAATTTCAAATCTTGAAAATCCCAAATCTTTTTTGAAAACTTTTTCATGCCTTACTCAGCTTGACTACATATTTTAGGAGTATCTGAAAATAAATTAAGCTATTTTTAGTGTTTTAAAAATTGTGTTTTTTATGTTTGAATTGTTAAGTTCCAACGAATATTTTGGTTAATTAAAATACAATAATAAATTGATCATTATCTTTGCTTGAAGAATCCATCACTAAAAAGTACTTAAAGTTACACAAAACGCAGTAATATATGCCCAAAAGTAACGTTTACGGTCGCTCCAAGCGGGCCGCCGGCGGCGGCGCCGGCTAAGTGCATCCGAAACAGTAACTTCAATCATTGTTTTTGAGGGGACCATGACACAATTAATATCCTGGAGTGCATGACCCGTTGAAGAAGACATTCTTATTAAGGAAAAGCAATATTTAAACATTTCAATTCAGGTCTTTTGTCTTTCTAGATTCGTCAAATCGTATGCTGTGCGGCGTTTCCCAATTTGCAACTTGTAGAAGCTGTGAAGTATTTTTCTTTGCTTTCGTGCTCTACCTCAGTATTTATATTTTAATCGTTCTATACTTTGAGTATGTATCATCATTCCCTTTCCGCACCTAATAGTTCATAGGGCACTGCATTGGTACACCAATCGCAATGTATCTCGATCAATTTTGTTACATAATGGTAAGATGATTAGTCTAGGGGACTATGAAATGTTCTAGTGTAAAAACACCTATTTAAATTGATATTTAATGTTATTTATGTCGGGAATCGAACGCAACTCCTCTTGCATGATAGGTAAACGAGTTGACCACTATACCACGAGGCCGGCCGAGTATCTATAAGCTCGTTGGTTTTATATTTTTTTACAACTACTTTAGTGAAGGCGTGAAGTGGGATTTGCAGTGACAGCTTAATTAGTGTTCTGATAAAGAGACGGATACGTCTTGATATAAGGGTTCTCTGTAAGAGGGTACATACAATTAATCATTTACCAAGATTTAATGATATCCAATTTTTTCGGGTTACAAAAAGTTGTTCTATAACAAAAACTCAAGCTTGATTTTCAAATATTTTGTTCCATATTTCACACATTTTATCTAATATTTTTTATAAGCTTGACATTAGTATGCTTCTTGATATACGGGGATCACTAAATCAAACTGCTACAAAAATGAAAATGGAAACTTACAAAAAAGCTTAAAAAATAAATTTACCATATATTTTTGTGATATTCATAGGTGCATCGTTTTTACTTAGACGCGTGAAATTGCTGGCCTTGGGTGGTAAACTGTATGGGTTAGAATTGAAAAATGGGGTTAATATATCTCGGCCGTAGAAACAAATGCCACCGTGAAAGAAGCTACGCTGAAAATTTATTAACACTAAAATGTAATGTCGTGCATAAGGTATTCCATGTTCACAAAATATTATCAACTCGACTATATCAATGTTGTTTCCTTCAAACATTTAGGTTTATAATAGGTACCTACTTTAAGGCTTTTTATTATTCTTAAATAAATTAAAAACAGAAAGAAAAAAAATCAATAACTACTCCCAAAAAAAAAATGAGATCATGGACTTTTCCATTCCGGAAAAAAAAATTGTAAAATGTTTTCTTTGGCACGGGATTTTCCAATGATGAATACATTGTAACCAAATCATTTATATTTTTACATCACCGAAATACTTCAATAAATACATTTATTTAGTAGAAGGGCGTAAACTGATTTCTAGTTTTACTATTAATTACAAAGGATTTGATATTTATTAATTATATATATACGGCCTAAGCCAATTACAACAGTTACATGAAGAAACATAAAAGCAAGAAACTGAACAAAAAGAACACAGAACTATTTAGCAAAGACAAACAAGGGCAAAACAATAATAGTATCCAATATATTTAAAAAAACGAAAGATCAAAAACTTTGAGCTAAACCATGCCAATCCAACTTCATCCCACACTGTTTAGTCGCGAAGAGATCTACGAAAAGCCGGAAGATCTATCCCAAAAAATTCCAAGTCGTGTGATGAATTGACTAATCTACACATTCTGGACATTGGGGTATAAAAACCAAAGTTGCTCTAAGAAGATTTTATAAATAGCAGATTTTGACTTCTGGTGACACGGTTGGGAACATGAAAAAAAATTGGTCGCAATAGAGATGGGACATCATTTAAAGCATTAAGAATTTTGAAAATGCATATAAGGTCCATCTCAGTTCTACGTCTCTCCAATGAAGACAGATTAAGAGATTGCTCTATTTCAAAATAAGAATAATTACCCCTTTGTAATCCAAGCAACCATGCCACTTTTCTTAAAAAGCGGTGTTGGACAGACTCGATATGGTCAATATGAGTCCTGTAGAATGGAGACCAAATAGGAGAAGCATATTCTAGATGGAGTCGAACTAGTGAGAAATAAATTTTTTTGAAGTCCGCCGTCACTCTATAAAACCGAGAAGTTTGAGAGATTTGTTTACAATATTATCAATGTGTTCACTATAGGAGAGTTGATTATCTAAAGTTTGAGTTTGAGAAGACAGATAAGTTGTGGAATGTGGATGGGAATTGAAATGGTGCATTGAGAATTCTAACAAAGCTCAGAGCAACAGAGCGACGCCGACGGCGACGCCTACGGTTAGAAATCTAGCCTCCATTTACACTGTACAAATAACATGACTGGCGTGTTTTTAACAAAATTACACATAAATGAAAGATAATGAGAAATTCTGCAGCTAGAGGGCGCATTGACAATTAGAAATCTAGGCCCTATTTGTGACACAACCAGGAACGATTCATGCCTGTGAATCTTCCCCCCCCCGACTCTGTTGAAAATCCGTGTTCAGTCGGGGAACAAACAAAAAGACTAATCAAAAGAAGCATTATTATTTATGTTCAAAGCATTAACTTTGTAGTCAAACATTTTTTATTAATTTTAATAAATATTTGTTATTAACATTGGTAATTGTACCGACTCTTTATGTCTACCGGTTTCGAGACGTACCCGTTTTTTTGTCAGGATACTCACTACACCAACACGCAAATACTAAAATACGCATTCACTTTTACCATCACCGTTGTATACATTTTTTGACAAAAAATTTCATAAATTACATGCAGAGTTAAAGGAGATGCAAACAATGTTATTGATCATTTATCCAACCATCCAATTTTTCACAAGCATGCCGCTTTCCGTTCGATTTTACACCGATTGGTTAGTGTTCCTTTATCTAAAGGTGATTTCGAAATTGATTAGATTTATTTAGTATCTTAAAAAGTTAATAAGACTTACTCAGATGAAAACACAACGTTTGGTGAAGATCTAAAACAGCAAATCAGATCCATTCCAGACGTACAACGGTCTAAAGCAATTCGATGCACTGGCATGCCTGTTGTTTAATATTACTCTTAAAAAACCATAAGAGATGCAAGAGTATAAACAACCGAAACTATTTTTAGAAAGACCACCCAGATATTAGCCTATGCAGATGACCTATACCTAATCTCCAGAACTGTCTCGGGATTAAAAGATGATTTCTTAAAGCCAGAAATGGCTGCAAGTGACATAGATCTTAAAATAATTACATCTAAGACTAAATATATGTTAGCAAGAAAGTCACAAAAAAACTATGTACAGCAGGTAATTGACGTTGGGTCACACCACATAGACAATGTCAACTCTTTTAAATATTCAGGTACTGAAACGACTAATGATAACAATTATAATACCGAGATTAGAGCACGGCTATCGGCAGCAAATATATGTTATTGTGGCTTGTTTTTACATTTAGAATCCAAATTGCTAACTAGAAAAACTAAGACCATTATAAACAAAACTCTTCTCAGACCGGTCATTGTATATGGTGCCGAACGCTGGGTTATGACCAAAAGAGATGCATATATGGTATTAGTATTTGAAAGAAAAATATTAAGGAAGATATTTGGTGCTGTCAATCAAAACGGAGTGTAAAGGAGACGGTTTAATCATGAATTAGAGGCACTGTATGACGAACCCAATATTGCACAATTCATCAAAATAAGAAGATTATAATGGTTGGGCCATGTGCACAGAATGAATAACAACCGTACCCCAAAAAAGATTCTTTATGCCACTTCGGAAGGCAGACGAAGCAAAGGCACACCAAAATTAAGATGGCTGGATAATGTGGAAAGTGACATTAAGCCGCTGGGCTGACGAACTGGAGAAGAGCCGCAGGGTGCAGGGACGAATGGAAACAGATTCTGGAGGAGGCCAAGACCCACAACGGGCTGAAGCGCCACTGATGATGATGATGATTTTGAAATTGAACTTAACACCATTAAACAAATTGCAATAAATAACGGTTACACCGCAAAATTAATCAATACCCTTTTAAGAGAACCACGCGCCAACCATGCTTTAGGACCCGTTTCGTCTGCTCCAAGGTCTGAGAGATTGTTAGGACAATTACGGTCTTTGAATAGGATTGTTTCTACTGTTAGTATTAGGATAACGGTTTTTGCGAGGAATAAAGTCTTATGACAAAATGTAATTCGCCTGAGTTCGATACGAATCATGTTAGGATCTGTGTTAGGATTTTGCCAGTAGTGTCTTGATAATTTGATGTTCCTCTGTGATTTGGTATAGATCTTCCTTTTTCCTTATTTTCCTTCTTTCCAAGGTGGGATCTGGAGCGTGCAGCCGCGGTCTCAATTTGGAACTAACACTGTATTCTTTCACTGTCATACGGAGATATTAGAAAAAAGGTGATTGTGCTGACCATGTGTATTTGATTGATCACAAATTGACAATACTGTAGTGAGGGGTACGATGAAAGATTTTTAAGTTTTTTTGTTTTGTTATTTCCGCGGTTTGATTGTAAAAAAATATTTGATTTTCGCTAAATTGGTTTTTAAAAAATTGATATTGATATGCGAAACTGAAAAAAGACTCAAGTTATTATGAACAATTTCGGGAAAAGGGTGGATGCTTTCATTGTAATACCCTTTTAAATGGAAACTTTTAACACAAATTGGTCAAGGATTTCCTTATATCTTCCTGTAAATACCAACAAAGACAAAGACAATATTTTTTAATGGAAAAGAATTATTTATGTAAATAATACCTCAACCAAAACTTTCTAATTCTTACTAAAACATATTTAACTTGCCCTTCATACAAAAAATAACCTTGGAAGATTACTAATAAATTGTAAAGATAAAAATGATATATTGAACAACTCAGGAGTGTACCGATTACAATACAATACGTTTCCATCAAGGTTTATTGGGAGAACGTCTCGTAGCGATAATATTCACTTATAATTTCTGGCTGCGATATGATCCCACTTACTATTTAATGATGCTCACACTAACACACATGACACTTACTCCCTCACTAATACACACTAACGCACATCTACACTTACTCTCATACAAATATACATAAACACATCTTTTTATTGTAACACAATTTAATAATATGTATGATTTTTATTTAGAAACTTCGCTGGTCTGTCTTTAAGCCGTATTAAAAAAAAAATGTTATTGTATCATTGTAGACCGTTTGTTTCTTTAAAATAAATAAATAAAGAACACATGAGATGTATAAATAAAAATATTTTTTTAGGGTTTGCTAATCATCTCCTCAATTCAAATCACGATTATAATAAAGATCCGGGAGTTAAAATTTTACATTCAAATAATAAAAAAAGGACTGAAATTAAATAACATGGAAGTATTTCACATTAACAAAGTATTAAAAAATAATATATCTCTATTTAATTCCTTGCGATTGCCTTTAGTACTTTCATCTATGACGTTCTAAGCGGTTATTTGATTTTTCTATTTAGTTTTTTTATTTATTTTTTCTACTTGGTTTGTCGTATTTTTTATTTTCTCTCTATCTATCCTCACCTCTATTGTATACACCATGATCGGTTTGACACACGTTTTGTTTATCCAAATTATGTTTCCAATAATCATGCGTTCATTGTACTATACGACATATCTCAGGCATCCAGATGTTTACTAACTGAGATGGATATGTTCTCATCATCACTATGGCAGCATCATCTGCATGGCATGTGATGTGAATGACCTTATCTCTTTTAGTGGATTTACTACTTTTTTTTTTTCTTAAAAGCGTTTTTTTATATATTTATTCGGTTTGTGTAAGAAAAAGTTTTTGGCTTACATATTGTTGTGTTATATTTAATTATAAAGGTGCTAAACTTGCTTTGTTTTTTTATTGTTCTCAATATGTGTTATTTTTTAAATGTTTATATTATTTATGTCTCGAATTGAGTTGTTGTAACTCCTGGGAATGTAATTCAACGTATTATACTTGTAAAATACTTTGTGTAATATGATTTACAAATAAAAAATATTTAAAAATAATAATAATCAACCGTGTGACATTTAATCCCTTAACTCCGCACTTTCCTTATCTAATAGAAATATAAGTTATTACATCATTACAATGGAATTCCATCAAGAATTGTCAATAAATAATTTAAATGAAATATTTACTTACATTAATTAAAAAGAAGCATTCCTTAAATCTTGTACATATTATATATTTTAATTGTACATCTATTTAAAGAGCTTTAATTAATAAATATGAACATAGTGGAAGCGAGGTCTGTTTGCAAAGACGTAGTGATGTGGCTTTCTCTTTTATCTTCTTAACTCCACGGGGAAACAGCGAGACGGTTTATTGCATTGAAGATGCCATTTTAAAGGCAAAAAGCTTTAAAACAGCTTTCTCTAAATTTTTCGGTATTTCACTGCCATTGTTTGAAAATAAAGAAATAATAAAAACGATATCCGGCGAAGACACGTCTTGAGAAAATTTAACGAACTGTTTTGATTAAATGAAAACATTTATCTTTTGAGCAAAAAGTTAAAAAACGGGGCTGAGTTATTGTTACAAAACAGGAAAACACATTCAAATACTCATTTAGTCTTTGTAAATGTTCGCAAACTTAATTTCCTTAAAAGTTGAGTATAAAAATATAATACAGTACAGCCATTCATATTTAAACCCATTTAAACAGTTTTTTTTACTAAGAGACAAAAGCGTCAAATTTAGAAAGTTAATTTGAATTCTAAAAACTTGAGCGAGATACTAAGAGTTTTTTTGTTGTTTCCTTTCATCAAAAGCAATCTTAAAAATACTTTAATTAGAATTTATTACAATACAATTTTCGAAACATAAAAAGTTTTCATTGTTAGAAGGCCATTTTTAATTACTGGATACAAAAAAATTGAAACTCTTTCTTGAAAATCATTTTTTTTTTATTATTAGACATGTAGGTTTTTTGCTTGTTCATAAATGCTCCTACCCCAGTTAGAGATGACAGAAAAAAATGACGTTTAGCATCGATGTTTATTTACTATCGAGTATTTTGAATAAATATAATACAGGATAGGTATAGGTGAAAGATGAAATATCCTCAACAGATATCCACACTGTAGTTAAAAGTAGTTATAACGCGCCATTGTTCTTGAACTTTGTAACAATGGTGATTGGACTCATAAAGGTAATAAACCAAAATCAGTGATCGAACATCCCATTTCCAAGACAAACAAAAACTTTTTTTTTCCGAGTACCTTAGCCTTGTACATGACACGTAAGGCTACTAAATACAGGGGTCCAAATATATATAAAAAAAATTACAAAATACAGGATAGGTAATAGTGCTATCTGAAGTGATGAACTCAACTCTACTGAATTACTAGTCCCTTAAGGTGCTACTGCTTTTAGAATATGGCATATTTTATAGGCCCAAATTTTTTTAATTCCATTTTTACTGATAATATTTCATTGATTACAAACTTGCAATATCCTGGATTCAAACTAAAGATACGAACTCTTTTTTTCTATGATTTTTTTTGTTGCCCTTTAGTAATAAGGAATATTTTTTAAATATGTTTTATTACCTTTTTTAATTAGAATAAAAAAAACCATGTCATCTTTTACAGAATATCTGATTTTTTCTTTCTTATGTTACACAAAAATATTACAACTGTCCATTATTTATTATAGGAGCAAAAATCAGTAACAATATCTTGTATACCCACGAACAGGCCATGCCTTTGTGGGATTTTTTTGTTTCCTTTTTTTATTATTAATATGAATTTCATTATTATGTAATTTTGCTATATTTTTTTAATACTCTGCTTTATCATTTATGTTTATTGTAAAAAAACAAAAAAAATTCATTCAAAAAAAAATAATATAAAAATAGCATTCTCTTTACATCCGAATTGGGAATAAAGGAAATTTTATATTTCCCTTACTGTCAAGGATTTAACATCCGCGCTAGTTAGTTAGTATTTCGGATGTTTCGATTTATTTTTTGTTTACGTACAGGAAGCGTTGGTTTCCGGGTGAGTTCCACAGACGCATGTTTGCTTTTTTCTCTAAAAATTGATTCTAAATGTTGTTAATTTTTACAAATATATTACTTTAAATTAATAATCTTAAATTACAATAATTCCGTATTTTTTTTTCTTTAATAATATTCGTCTCCCTTCAGTGCGCAGTAATTAACTTATTTATTTATTTAAATATGTATTTATTGTTCCTTTGTCTACACTTGATGGTGTATAGAGCACTGTACTGGTATACCATTTTGTGTATTTCAATTGAAATTTAAATGAAGGTACGATTCTTCACCTTTGTGCCAGTCCAGAGGCAATGAAATATTACATTGTTAAACCAGCCCAAAAAATAATATTTTATATCGTCCCTCCCAGGAATCGAACTCAGGACCTTCAGCTTGGTAGGAGGACTTTTCTCCCCTTGATTTTCCTGTACAGGATTTTTATCTGAGAGTAGCGATGGAGTCAAAAATACCAGTCCAGGATTCTGGTTTTATTTCATCATCATCATCATTCCCATTCCGCACCTAATGGTGCATACGGCAAGGCTTGGCACTCCAATCGCAGTGTATTTTAATCATTTTTTGTTACATGAAAGTAAGAGATCACTCTTACGCTTCAGATACCAGTCCAGGGACTATAAAATATTCCAGCGTGAAAACACCTATAGATCTATTTCATACACATATATATAGAGAATAACACAAAAATAATTTCCATCAAAAATAAAGGTCTGCTTATTTATGTATATATAAGTGTAAGGATTTGAGTTCGCCATTTTCAAAATGAACCAAGTCCGTTAATCAATAAATAAATAAAAATAAAATAAACAAAAAAATTATGTTCATTTATTGTTAGAATAAAGTTGTATGAAAATTAACAAATTACAACAGAGATGGAGAATACCTTAAATAAGGTAATATGGAAGTCTAGGCATTTACGGGGCTTATGACCTGTCATTGGCTGGTTTAAGTGGCCACTTTACACACTGTGTAACATTCACCATTTTGCCTATGTTTGAACTTCCAGTCTTTTGTCTACGAACATTTGGACAAACTCAAATATTGTATGAAAATGTTTCACAATTTTGTAAATAATTTGCCTACTTTGCCATCAAGTTCACTTGTCGTCAACCGACTTCTTCTTAACGAACTTTGAAATATTACATCGTCTCTATCATTTCCCTTACTTTAATTACATTTCTAATTAATTACATTTGTTTCAGAATGATAATTAAAATTCCGCTAAAACCTAAAACAATTTTAATTTACCTTTGAGTGGTAAACGGACGCATATTTAAGTAATTAAACGTTAATCAACTCGTATCTCACACTAAAACCGGATTTATTTATTTATTTTGTTGAAAATGGCATAAATTGCCTTCAACATATACTTTTTTCATTTAAATTATTTATTGACAATTCTTGTCCTGGTTCATATATAGGACAAAGCGGGAGAGCTATTAAATATAGAGTGAAAGAACATTTAGCTTCACATAGATTAAATAACGACTTATCAAACTATGCATAACATTTAAATGAATTAAAACATACTTTTGACAAAGCGAAAAACATAAAAATTTTACATATAGGACATAAAGGTCAAAAGTTAGATAGATTGGAAATTTTAGAAATAAATAGGATAAAAATTAATAGCGATAGAATTTTAATAAATCAGCAGATAAAATTTAAAAACTCACCCTTATTAGCCCCCTTAGTTGGATCCTGTACACTTTAATAAAACAATAAATATTTTTCATGTAGTAAAATATTCTCTTAAAGTACACCGCCGACACATGTTTCAATAATTTGTCTCACTCTGTTTCATTGAAATATTGCGTATTGTATCTTTTTCAACTTATTTTTAAATGTACCTACACTTGAGATAATATTTAGTTTTAAATAAATTATCCTTACACTGTATAATATTCACCAGTCTGAAGATGCCCATTAGAGGGTGAAAGCGCTAATTGGTCAAAATAAATAAGTGGAAGTGTACCAAGTACTTTTTAAATTATAACTTATATGTAAGTATAAGTTATTACATCATTTAACATATACATTGAATATAAATATGAAGAAAAAAAAACATGTGTGCATGTACATATTCACATATATCAAGACATACTGAAAATGATAAAATTGCAGCTATAATAGTAACAAGTAAATCCACATAAATAACCAAAAATGTTAACTAAATATATACATGAATATTAAAAAGCAAAATGGAACAACATTTTTCAATATACGTTAAAGTTTGAGAACTACCTTGCAAGAGAAGAAAAGAAATCAGATTCGTTTTATATATAACTATCAAGTCCAGAACTAAATATATCTGATATTGTTCATGAAATCGGCATTCACTTCGTAACACTTCGGGAGAGACTCCTCCTATCGACGGGTGATATAAAACTGTAGTAGAGTTCTTGTAAAAGAATAAAAATAGTGTAACAGTAATGACAAAGTTTCATTTTCATAATAATTTAAAATATATCTGCCTTATCCTCATACTGATTACCGTTTCTGTGAATCCTAGGGATAGTCAAATGCATGTGATAGTTGGTCCTAGAACATGCAGAACAAAAAGGAGATCTGTGGCGGGTATGTCGACCAGGGTCACGGAAACACATCAACTCCAGAAAATCTGGAAAGTCAATGAATTGATAGATCACTTTATAAAGTAATATAATATTAATAACCAAGAAATGTCAGTAGAAAAACTCACTTTTAAAGAGTCATAATAGGTCGGTTAGAATCCTTCAATGGAAAAGTCATAAAAGATTTGCTGATAGCAACTGATTATAATTGAATAAAGCAGGATCTGAAAAGGCGTGAAACAGGGATTTGGTATGTCGCCACGGTTGTTTAATCTATACATGGACAACTGTATGAAAGAGATAGAATGTATGGGTATTGGAGCAAAAATTGATAATTTTTCAGTAAGCTGCTTGTTGCATACTGATGATGCAGTTCTGTTAGCAAGCAGCAAGGCTGATTTGCAGCAAATAGTCTCTAGAATGTATGATGTATGCCTGGAGAGCAAATTGGCGATGAACGAAAGTAAGTCAAAAATGATGGTATAGTGAGGTTACTGACTGCATAATAAATGTAAACAAAGAATATCTCGAGCAAGTAGAAGAATTTGTGTATCTGGAAAGCATGTTTTCAAGAGATGGAGAGTAGAAAAAGATGTTGAAAGAAGAGTGAATGCGGGCAACAAAATGAACGGAGCACTAAGTAATTGCTTTTAAAAATATGGCAATCGAAGCTAAACTGGCAGTGCACAACGGAGTTTTAGTCCCAACACTTATGTATGGAAGTGAAACATGGAACTGGCAGAGGAAGGATGAAAGCCGAGTGAACGCTCGTTCTTAGACCAATGTGTGGGAAATCAATGTATGACAGGGTTACGAATGATAAAATCAAGCGAGAGTGTAATTCTGTGTCAAGTATAATTGATAAGATTAAGAAAGGGTCTCTGAGATGATTTGGTCACGTAGAACGAATGAACGACGAAAGAATGGTAAAACAAATATATATGGCGAAAATTAACGGCAACGTGAGACGAAGACGACCGAGGAAGACTTGGCATGATCAGATAAACCAAAATCTTAAGTCTGGTCATGTCAAAATCAGACAGAACCGAAGGGCATGTATGACAAGATGTATGAATGTGGAAGAAGCTAGGATTGTATGCCAGGATAGACGTGTGTGGCGGTCCATTCTCTCTGCCTACCCCTACGAGGAAATGGTTTGATGGTAATAGAAGTAGTAGTAGCTGGAATATGTAGCTTGAAAATGCTCCAATAATTATAACAAGCAATTTTAAATTATTCCCATGTTTTCTGCATTCGAAGGTTGATGCCTCAGTATTCAAATTAAAATTATTTAGAAAATGCTGCCATTTTATCAAATTCAAAGATAAAATAATTCTTACAATATTATTCGAGACTTTACAGTAGAGGGGTTATATTGTCTTGCTAACCATTTACTCCAAAAAATTATTTTTTTTTTAAATTCAATGATTGCACATCTAATCAAAACGCATACATCACTAGAAAATTAAGTACAATATATTAAATGAGAAAATTCAATTATTTATAAAAAGATATGTTTTTATATACTATTGAACTTATCCGATTATTTTTTTCACTTTGATATTTTATGGTTTGTAAATTACCACCAACCGACTTTTCTAAGTCTACCGCTTTCGAGACGTACCCGTTTTTTCCTCAAGACACTGATTACACTTACATGCAGATCCTACCATGGTAGTTACACAAAAATATAAAAGCAACTTGCTGATAGGATGCGGGCTATCGCAAGCTTACACATTATATTTTTACAACCTCCTCTACCGTTAACTGTTTTCTGAGTTGTTATGTATAACAAACGAGACGTTTCGAAAAACATCGAAATTTCCGTCACCTAAGTTAATTTTGAAATATCTTCATAAATAAGATATGTGTTTTAGCTATTTAAACTATAAAAATAAATACGCAACAAGTTGAAATTCAAAATTTACAGACTTGAAAAAGGATATTAAAGTAAAGTTTATTGTGTACTCTCATTTAAAATTACATAAATCTTATTTGTGCATTTATTTATATAAACTTTAATGATTATATCACACTTACATAGTAAATATAACAGCTCAGCTTTAAGAGCTTTGACAAAGTTCTGCGAATACTAAGTTTTAGCAAAAGCAGAGCTTCAAAGTTCAAGCTTTAAGCTTGTTTTTCATCCACATGACTAAAATTTCGGAAGAAAACGTATTGTCTGAAAGCATTGTTCTTGTTATTAATGTGTTCTTTCACACACCTATTAATGTGTATTAAACTCGATATATTATCTGAAAAATTAAATGTTCATTTGAATT
The DNA here is from genome assembly GCF_059751315.1 of Micrasema longulum. NCBI lineage: Eukaryota > Metazoa > Arthropoda > Insecta > Trichoptera > Brachycentridae > Micrasema > Micrasema longulum. Next base: position 56,085 of record NW_028278762.1, read on the forward strand.
AAAATAATAAGAATAATGATGAACTTGGATTTTAAAAATATTTTTAACGGGTGTTTGCAGGAAGGTTTTTATAAAATATTTTTTATTAAAAATAAACAACAGTTGAATATAAAATATAAAAAAAATAGTACACGTCAAGTTAAAGTTTTTCACAAATATAATAAGAGAACATGTTGCACAGTAAAAATACATTGTATTAGACAAATGCTTCATTTTATTAAAAATTATTAAAAATTAATGCTTCATTTATTTAAGTAATTCATGTTTTTACCAATTTAAATGCAATTCTTGTCCTTCTGTTAACGTTGAAAGAACATCCATAAATTTTTATATTCATGTTAAAGAACATATGAGGTGTCTTCACAACAACAATTTCTCCAAATTCGCAAATCACCTTATCAATTTAAATCATAATTTTAATAAATATAAAGGAATTAGAATCTTATTTACAAATAATAAAGGGTTAAAACTAAAGAATATGAAAATATTTCACATTAGGAAAGCTTGAAAAAATAATGTTCCTTTGATAAATAATCAAACAACCTTTGAATTTAGCCCGTTAAACGATGTTTCATTGCAATGGTTATCCTAAAATAAAACTCTTCCTTCCTTCCCCTCTCCTTTTTTTCAACTATTTCTCAAACAACATAAAGTATTTTCATAAAATAATCCGTGCGTGGTTGTCCTATTCGGTGCATGTGCTTATTAAAATCCATGTCGTGTTGATTTAATATTTTTGTGCAACAACTATGGTGAAGATGTAAAGTGGGTTTTGCATGTTGATTTAATCGGGTACGTCTCAAAAACGGTAGACATAGAAATGTCGTTCAGTGGTAATATACAAATATTTTATAATATTTGGTAATTAGTATATAGTTTAATGACAATAAGATATAAGTTAATATTAGGACATTCATATACTATTTTTGTACTTTTTTAAGACTAAACGAATTGTAATTCAGCTACTAATAGTTAAGCGTCATTGGAAACCAGGAACTAAAATCCTAGCAGCCTATGCGCTCTGCTCTGTAGCTGCAAGATGGTTATTATGCAGCGCACTTGAAGTGTTTTTCACAAAAATCTTAATCAGAACAAAAAAATAACATAAAATTTGCAATTAGTTTTTTTACGAAACGTCTAGCGTAGTTTTTTCAGCAACTTTTTTAATCTCGTTTTGTAGCTTTTCCAATATTTTCTTATAACTAGCATATCGTGAGCATACAAGGAAAACTGGTTAAGTTTTTTTTTGCAATTTTGAGATTTTTTCTAGTTAATGAACTTGAAAAAAAGTCTACTTATTTATTTATTAATTTTTCCAATATAAAATACAAATACATAGTTTACAAAATAAAATGTTTATTCAATAGGTACATTCAGTATAATTTTATTTTTATTTATGAATGTAGCTACTCCACTGGCCCACAGACACGTTCCAGAGTGACAGTGTATTATCTATTTTATACATAATTGTAAATACTTTCACATCAATTGTTGTGTAAAAATTTTTAAAAAATTTAAAAAAAGATTCTAAAACATACCTACATCAATAAAACGAGAAAGGACTTACAAGAAACTAAAATTATATTCTGATATATAAAACATATTCCTTAGCTTCCTGTCTAGTCTTTTTAGTAATCCATTCATGGACTCAAGCTTTGAAAATTTTGTTTTTCATTTTGTTCACCAATATGTCTTTGTTTAAAAAGTTGTATAGCTTAGGGGCCAGAAAAGTTTAATGCCTTTGTCCGTAATTTGTTTTTTTCTTTTAGAGCAGAAGTATTGTTTTTTGTCTTTGCCTAGTGTCATAAATTTGTTGTTCGTCATTATATCTGTCAGGATTTTGATGTAAATGTCTTAAAATTGTCTTGATGTATATTTGTCTTATGTCTAGTACTGAAAATTCTCAAAAAAGTATGTCTGTAGAGTGTTGGTAAGGTTTTTTGTTGGCTTCTCTTAATAAGGCTTTTTGTGCTTTCATTAATGGCACTAATCTGGTTTTACTTGTTCTTCCCCATCCTATTATACCGTAACTGATAATTGATACTTATGTCTCAAAGTTTTTTACAACACTGATTGCTGTTTATTGATCAAGTAAGTCTATGAATATGTGCCACAGGAAAAATTTACCATATCAAACCACTTCCATACCAGCACAATACATTGCTTACCCTTTGTAAAGCAAAAGAAATTAAAAATAAAAGTGCATTAAATATCGAAATAATTAGTTAGTGACTATGTAAAAAACATCAATCGGGCAGTTTGTCTTCAACGCTTTGTGGTCAAACGTTTTAATTACTGTAAGTAAATTTTAGTATTTAACCACTTACCGACAGACCAGTTTTGAGACGTTCACGTCTCTAAATTAACCAATCGTTTAATGTTCAACAACTTAGCCCCTCCCCTTTATGACTCCCCCCCCCTCACACACATTCTGCGACATATCACTTAATATTGTTAACCTAATTTTAGTCCACGTTTGGACATGGTGGTGTTTGCATTCCTTTTAACTATGCATGTAATTAATGTATTTTTTCGTTAACACTACGTATACTATGGTGACGGTAAAAGTGAGAGTGTATTTTAGTATTTGCACATTGGTGTAGTGAGTGTCCTGACAAAGAGATAGGTACGTCTCGAAACCGGTAGACATAAAAAGTCGGTAAGTCGTTTAACACCAATATTTACAAACATTAACATCAATCTTGATTTGCGAACAAACAAGAATTCTGACTTAGCCAGTTTTCCTCGTCTACTCACGATATTTTGAAGGTGACTTTTTGTATTTTTCATAAACCGATCTAATTTATTTACTGTCTTTATAAAATATGTATCGAGATCAAAAAATGAATTTACATAATTTGAAGACTATCAAATAAAAGAGTGACATAAAATAATTTGTTTTTTAGGCGTAAAAATCTCCAGACATATTTTAGGTGCTACAATTTTTCTTATTCCCATTTGCCGACTTTTTGCATAGGTTGCTTAAAGCCTCTTTTTATATAATACTCATTTGCGTTTTTAAATTGTTGCATTTTATTGCCAAAATAAATTACCATAATTTAACACTGCTCCCTGACTCTAAAGATTTGTTCTGATACGAAATGACTTGTATGTCTCTTACATGAGAATAATTTTAATGTAACTAATCACTAACATATTACAACAGAGATGAAGAACATTTAAGAGAAGGTAATAAAGAAGTCTAGGCATCTACAGGGCTTATGACCTGTCAATGGCTGGTTTAAGTGGCCACTTTACACATCCCTAAACATAGATATGTATGATTAGGTTGTAAAGGGTTGGTGGAACTCCTACTCCAGTTAGAAATTAACAGAAGGTGAATAAATGGTGAATTGTGTTGCTCGACAAAACTGATCTCTAAAAGTCATTTTTTAAATTAATTACTTTAAAAAGGTCGTAACTAGTCACAAATGTACCAACAGTGATTAGTTAACAATATTTTGAGTTTGTCCAAATTTTTGTAGACAGGGTGAATTTCCTTCCTAGAGAGTTATTTAAATCTAAATTTGTTGCAACAGAGATGGAAAACATTTTTTATTTTAGAGCTCTTTTACTTCACAAATTTCAACAGATAGAAGAGTTGAGGAAATGTGTTAAATGTTACACAGTGTGTAAAGTAGCCACTCATACCAGCTTACTACAGGTCTTAAGCCCTGTAAATGACTAGATTTATTCCCTTCTCAATTTTTTTCCTCTCTGTTATTACAAATTTACATAATAATTATTCATCATCATCATCATCATTGGCTTTCTGCACCTAATCGTGCCTAGGGCGCTGTAGTGGTACACCAATCGAAGCGCATCTTGATCATTTTCGTAACATGAAGGTAGGATGACCTGTCTTACGCTTCAGGTACCAGTCCAGGGACTATAAAATATTCTAATGTGAAAACACCCTTTTGAATAAATTTTTCATTTGACACATGTCGGGAATCAAACCCGAGACCACTTGCATGTCAGGCAAACTCTCCGTCCATTACCCCACGAGGCCTACAATAAATATTACTTTAAAATTAAAATACATTAAAGTACCCACCGCACAACCATCTTGTTATTTTTTTTCTAGACAATATGTTGTTTTAGTCTTGCCGTTATTACTTTCTTTGATGTTTGAGTAAAATATTTATGTAAATTCAAATCATGAAATAAAGGGGAAAATTAAAAGTCTGGCTTGCGGATCTTTCGAAAATAAATTGTTTTTTTTCTTCTGATTTTTCATCAGAAACAATCTGGAAGTTTATTATGTTCGCGTTCTACTAATGTCTTATAACCGTATCACACAGATCAGAAAAGAGAAAAGAAATTGATCTGAAATTTTAACCATTGTAATAAAAAAAGATGATGCAAGCCCTTATAATAGAAAAATGTTGATACCAATAAAGGCAAGTAAGCAAGTCATAAAAACGTTAAAAAGATATTGTTATAAATTGAATATTACAACCAAAATAAGCTTTATTTTTAAGAAGAAAAAAATACAATTCTATTAATATAGGTTTAAACTAAAATATTTTAATAAATGTATTTTTTTGAAGTATTACCGAAGGCATAATTTAATGTAAAAATAAAGGGAAATGTCAAAGAATGTATGATTTAAAATGCTTGTATTTCTTTTCAAAAATTAAAAATCAAAATTATGATCCTGCCACTTTCATCTTCAATTTATTACTCGTACCTTAAAATTATTACGACAAATTTTAGTTCGAAACTTAGTATTTATTGAAATCCCAAATACCTAAGTTAAGTCTTAATATAAAATGGCGTAATCTGCCTGTAAAAGTAATTATATTTACATAAAACTAAGTATATTTTTTAATAGAAATACATTTAAAAAAAATGTTTTTATCTTATTTACGTTTTTTAATTTTTTTATTATTGCGCAATTTAAAAAAACCTTCGTTTTAAAATGGCAAAATCGTATTATTTTCTCATTTTGCGTGCGTTTTTCAGACTACAGCCTTAAGTGATATCCTTAGTAGCATGGTTATAAAATGTATTAATAAAATAAAAGTGGATAGGCGTTTCATATTCACGAGCTTAGCTCAAACAAGAGATAAGGTATTTAAAAAATATATACAATAATCAGTTCAATTTTTTATCATTTTGAAGTTTAAAATGCAGAAATAAACGCAAAGAGGTGAATACGTGAACTAAACACCAAAGTTCACTTTTATTATAAAAATGCTTATTAAAATTATTAAAGTCCATTTTGTTTTCATGCAAAAAATATCAGTTTTCCCGGATAAGCTATTTAATAATTATTTTTTTTCGATTGTTTTTTACTTTGCGGTGTCGCAGCAGTCCATCTCAGTAAGGAAGTTTAGCAGCAGCAAACATCTCCCACTCGCGCTACAATGTAAGGAAAGCTGGGTTCTTTTTTTTTCTTTTTTTGTTAATTTTTTTTTTTTTGTTTTTTTTTACAATATACATAAAAGGTAAAACAGACTTTAAAAAAATAAAGGTTAATTACAAAGCAATGAAATACATATGAACAGTAAAAATAGTAAACAAAAAATCCCACAAAGGCGTGGCCTGTTCGTGGGTATACGAGAAATGTTTATAAATTTTGCTCCTATGACAGTTATAATGTTTTTGTGTAACATAAGAAAGAGAAAAGAAAATATTCTGAGAGAAATTAAAAGCTATTTATTTTTATAGTAATTAAAAAGGATTTTTTTTTTTTTTTAATTCTATAACCATTGTTTAAGTAATATTTTCCCCAACTCTTCGTGGGTTGTATGCACACCACAGCTTACTGGTGTATTTCTGCATACGCAGAACTTGAAAAAATCTGTTTTTCACCCCCACGGAATAAAATATGTCAAGGTTTATTTATTTATTTTTTTAATAGAAAGAAACATTTGTGTTTTTATAATTAACCCTAATATTTCAATTTTGGTAACCATTTTCATCGAGTTGTAAATAACTCACTATTAGAACATGAAAATCAAGGAATAGAGTTGGGTTCAAACCTCAAACCTCTGATTCGTGATTTCGCAACACTAGCCACGACCGATTCAAAGTAATAATACGCAAATAAGTAGAAAAGGAGAAAAGGTCTCAATTTTTTTTCAATTTTCTTTTCGTTTCCTTTTTATGTTGTTTTTACGTGTATAATAATTAGATATTTATCACTGTGCATGATTTAACTAATTTTTATTTAACGTGGCAATATACTAATAAAATAAGTAATTCTCTGATCCTTGTAATACGTCCATTACACGAAAAACAATTCAATATCACTCTTAAAGTCGGAGGCTTGAGGAATATAATCGTCATAATTGTGATTTCATTTTTATTGTGAAGACAATATTCAAAATGGAAACGAAATTAGATTAAGCTACTCAGACATAATCTTTTTAACGAAATAAAACCATTGAAAAATGCATAAAAAACGTCATGTTTTATATGTTTATTTGTTCCGCCGTAAACAGAAACATTCCTAGTTCTCATTGATTTTGCCATGCACGATTTTCATATGAATTTATAGATGAATAATATTATTTTCTGTCCAATACAAACTTCTCTTTAAAAAAATTGTCTCAGATTAACATTGGAACCGGATGGACGTCGAGTCTTTTTCTTTACAAAATCGTATTTTCGTGGATCGTACAAAATATCTGACTCGCGCTTTCTGGCGAGCCTATTTCCTCTCTTTCAATCATAGTATACAATTTTTACGTTAACTGTTATAATGAAAGAATAAAAATCACGCTAAAATCACACATAAAAGTCGATTAAACTATTATTCAAAACAAAAAAATAAAAGCTAAGCTTCGCTACATTTCTTTTAAACTCCATTTATATCTTCCTCTTTTATTTTTATTTTTACCGGGTCTCAGCACGTAAACGAATTAGGCTACACGGGAGTAATCCGCTAGGAGTTTTTACCTCCTTTCAAGTATGCAATAAATTTTCTTAAGTGTAATATGTGCCGCGAAAATGTATAAACCATATATATTATAAGGAGTTGAACGTTCTTGTGTTTAACGTAAAGCCTTTGCTCTCTCGGAAATAAAGCCTTTTTGTTTGTCTTTTATAAGAGCCTAGGACAAATTTTTAGATAAATAATGAAGTACGCTTAAATATTTAAGGTTGAATTTAATTCTTTGTAATCAAATAAGGTTAAATAATGTCTGAATCAGATAAAAGTTATGATAAAAGTTTTAGAAGCGGAAAGAAAATTAATGTTAATGCTTACGTTTTCTATTTGGTGGAATTATGGAAAAAAACATCATAATAAAAAAACAAAAAACAAATCATCAAGCCGCTTCCCCGTAAGAGTAGGCAGAGAGAATAAAACCCCACATCACTCTATATTCTCATACAGAGCTCGCTTTCTCTACATCTTCTCATGCACATAATTAAACATAAACGTATAATTAATTATTAATTTGTTTACATTACTGTTACTGTTGTAACGTAAACTGAATCAAACCGTTTCGGTTATACGATATATCAGCGCACATTCAATGGCGGCCTTCGCAGCGTTGTGGTTAAGACGCTTGACTCATACACGTAAAAATTTCGGGTTGGATTCCCGGTGAGGATACAAAAAAATTAATTTAATTTTTCTTAACCCTGAAAATTCTGTGATGTAATTCACTCTTGTAATTGGGCTCCTTATTGTGCCTGTAGTGATGCAATTTTTTTAAATTAATAAACACAAAAAAAAAACATTTAAATTAAGTAAAAATTATATTTGAAGCACTAAGTTTGTGGTTATTCTTTATAATAAGATAAAAAGACTTTAAAAAATCAACTTTGTTTTAACGACTTATTTTTTTTTCTACAGACCGGCTTCAAAGCTTCTCTTTATCAAGGTTTACTTAACTAATGAATTCTTTCCTATTTTTATTTTACAGTGATAACTAAATATGACATTATTGTGTAGTATGTATGAAGTTACATGAATACCACACACACTTTCCGTCATTAAAAGAACAACATAAAAAAAAACACTTGATTTATTAGGTTCATAATATCAACAACAATGTTTTATTTAGTTATTACTGTAAAAATAAAATAGGACAAAATTTGTAACTTAAGTACATCTCGATAAAGAAGCTTGTGTAGCTTTGAAACAGTTTGGTGGAAAAAAAAAGTGGTCAAAAACAAAATTGTTTTTCATTTATTTTACCATTTAAATTACTATTACTAATAGCTATTTAAAAATGATAGTGAAAAAAATATTTGATATATACGGATTACATTCTTTTACAAAATAATTTTTCTTTTTTAATTAATATTTTATTTTATTTTATTTTTATTTTTAAGGAATAACCCGCTAAGCCTCTATTTCAGAGGCTTGTCAGCAGATAGGACAGAGAGGATTTTAAGGAAGCGATGAAAATACAGCACAACACCCAGACCGATTGAGAAAAAAATCTTTCTTGGGTTTTTTTTGCAACTGGCGGGAATCGAATCCGCGATGATAATATTTTTAACATCTTTTGTAAACGTGTTTTGTTGAGTTTTGTCTAATAGTTTATTGTATAATTTCAGTTCTCGACTGTCCACGGTTAGTTTTAGAATGTTGTATGTGATGTTTGTCTGAATTTTTTTATTTTGTAATAGTAATAATAATTTATTAACTAAATTACAATATTTTTATCTATTTTATTTTTTGCGGTAAAAGATATCCCTAAAATATGTGCTTAACTAGGTTCAACCAGGTATTTACTTTGAGGAATAACATTTTAAATACAAACTTAAAACAGTTAATATTTTTATGTCACACGTGAGTTTGTAGAGGTATGTTATTATACTCTACTAGATAGTAGCTATTTGTTAGTTTGTGTAAAACATTATGATTGAATGGATTTAAACTCAAGGAATAAATCAAATAATTTCAGTTACTTACAATTGTTGGTTTATCACACACAAAAATAAAGAGATTAAACAAAGAATACTTTCAAGTGAATTTGAATACTGTTAAAGGCAGAGAAGAACAAGTGACGTGTTACGTGCCCTTCTATAGGTCCATTGGGCACTGCGGCCATAGACAACAACACATCCTCGTCTCTCATTCTCTGGTCCCCACAAGTTTAATATTTAATTAGAACACAAATTTCGGATATTCAGAATGACTCATCATCCGTGTAAATGATATTCATAACATGTAAAATGTATACATACAGTAAAAAGAGTTAAGGGAAAAATGTAATTAGATGGCTGATTTTTCGAAAGAAAACTTTCCGACAGGGCAATCTCTCAGTGATAAATATTTCCTTGAATATTTTGTTTTTATATTATGTTATCAACAAAATGTAACCTTGTTGCAGTATATGAAGGCACTAATATTAGACAATATTTTGAAGAAAGAGTCATTTACACATTTCTGGTCATGTGGTTTTAAAAGGAGATCCCAGCAGAATGCTCGTACGTGGTTTTCCTGTAATTTGAATTATTTAATACCAAAAATAGGTACGACTTTCGATCAGAGAATTTTTTTTTTGTGACCTCAAGAGTGATCAATGTCCTGGATGAAAATATTGAATTTTCCAAAATAAAAGCTTTTTTCAGGAGAAGTGTACAAATTTTGATTTTGTCTAAGGGAAGAGACCATTGCAGGAGACTGCTGCGAGGCATTTCATCGATTTATATGGTACTTGATAAAACAGCAAAAAATATTTTTTTCAAAAATGGAATACATTAAAATATATATAAATGTACAACAATCCGAAATAGATACACAGAATAGTACTTGGGTAAAGTCGTCGATAGATAAGAATGCCTACGTTCACATAGTGACCGCAAGCGCAGTGTAAAAGTATTGCCATAGCAGCTTTGACATTCTTATCTGGCGACGACTATACCGGTATGGTTGAGTAAAGTGAGTAGCAATGTGGTTTAAATATTTGTTTAGAATATTGAAAGCTGAAGTTAAGAATAATAGAAAACAGTATTCTGAATATTTTTTTTTTTAATTTTATTTATCTGTGTTTTTAAATTATTATTCTTTATGTCGTTATACACGGTTTTTCAGGCCCAGACTACAAAACTTCAAAGGAACATTCTTTATGGTTAGCTTTAAAAAAAATCCTAATATAAAAAAATCAAAAAAGTAAATTAAAAAAAAAACAATTTATTTTTGATCTCAAAATGGAGTAAATCTTTAATTTCTTGGACCAGCATCCCTTCCGTGAACTCCTACCCCTCTCCGACAAAAAAAATTGCGATAAAAACGTATTTGACCAACGAAGCGATACGCACCAGACGCGGACAAGGGAAGCGATTAGGTAGGAGAGGGGTAGGGGTTTGCGGAGGGACTACTTGTCCGAGAAATTAAAGACTTACTACATTTCGAGATTATATATATATATGTTTTTTTTAAATGACTATGGAAAAATTTTAAAGGATTTTTTAAAAGCTTACCATGAGGAATGTTCCTCTGAAGTTTTGCGGTCTGGCCTTGAAAAACCATGTATGTAACATAATGTAAAAGTTTACATTGATAACTGAATTTGCAAAACACATTAAAAATGCAAGTTTTAATTTTCATTCGCATAAAATTAATCTTGTCTATAAAAAATTAATAAATCTAAATGATGAAGTGATAATTTTAAAAATAAAGTCATTTAAAAATATATAAACTTCAATTATGTTTTGTTGTTCACAGGAAATGAGCCTTGAGACATCAAAATGGACCCTCCAGAAAGTGACGAGCTTCCACAAGAAGATATGTTTTCAATATCAAAAGAGATCTCTGATTTCGAAGACAATTATTACAATCCACTCCAAGAAGCAGTGCTCCAAAACACCCAGAAGCTTCCAGAAGAAACCGTCTTTAACCATGAAGAAACTATCTACATCCCAGAAGAGACTATTTTCGGTGCAAGAGATACAAACTTGGCTTACACCTTGTACAATCTATCAACATCCACAGCCGACACTACCAAAGTGGAATTTTTTGATAATTCAACTAAAGATTTTGGATTTAATTTGAACTACACTAGACTCAATGAAGAGCCAGAGACTTTGGCTTTTAGTGACGTGAGTCTTGTGGGGTTGTTCTGTATTCTGATTGTCGTGACTGTCATCGGAAATACGCTGGTGATTTTAGCAGTTTTGACAACCAGGCGGCTACGGACTGTGACGAATTGTTTCGTCACGAGTTTGGCGGTTGCTGATTGGCTAGTTGGAATTTGCGTCATGCCACCCGCTGTTGCTTTGCATCTTATGGGTAAGTGAAACTAATTTTATTTATTTATCATCATTTCCTTTCCGCACCTAATGGTGAATAGGGCATTGTATTAGTTCACCAATCGCGACGTATCTTGATCATTTTTGTTACATTAAAGTAAGATGATCAGTCTTATGCTTCAGGTACCAGTCCAGGGACTATGGAATATTTTGGAGTAAAAACACTTCATTATTTATTCAGCGTTTTATTTATAAAAAATAAACTTGATTTGGTCAAAACGTATTCCTCACTGGGAAATTCCGTGCCGAGAAATAAATTTTACAAGTTGTACAAATTTCACTGTATTTGCATTATATTTTTAAATAACTGTATTTGCACATCAATAACTAATATTTTTGCAACCTTCTTAATATGTGCAGTATAAGCTTACCAGCATAGATGTTTATCCAGTGGTACTGTTAAGTAAATAACAGCATTTTTATCGATACTATTCCTGGACGATTACCTTTCTTTCCCATCCTTCCCTTGACCCATCTTTATGGTACCTACCTAACATCAAGATAGAAGATATTCAAAATTAGAAGATTTGAATTTAGAACGAAAACAAAACAACATATTTTACTTCACAAAAAATTGCATAAAAAGTGGTTGGATTCGTCGCGTGTCGTTGAATACATTGTTAAATTATAAAGTTCATTTTGTCATCCAGTGCCCAAAATTGAAGAATATTCACATCATATTAAAGGTAGGTATCCATTCCATGTTCTTTTCCTTTTTTCAAATATTTCCCTATAACAAAACTGAATAAATTCGTTTTTCATTTTCAGTCCGCCTTTTTGTTAACAAGTACTCCTAGATTTTTTTTAGATTTTCTGTATTTAATATTGGTGCCATAGAAATTAAAGGGATTTTGTGAAGATACGTCTAACTTCCTAAGTAATCTTTGACTACCCGCAAACATAATTTGTGTTATTAGGGTTTATAAGTAAACCATACTCTTGTTCATCTTGAAAAGAAAGTAAGTGTATGAAACATCGATTCTATTGCTTCGCTAGTACTTTCAGGTTTGTTGTAAGGATAAAGTTGAAAATCATCTGCATAGAGATGATATATCAAGTAATCCATTATATAGCTCCTGTGACATTTTAGCCACACAAAGGTTAAAGTTAATACTAAATACTACTACTAAAAAAAGACTAAAATTCACTGTTATTTTTTTTTTTTTAATTAAATATAAAAAAAATAAACCAATTAATTTAAAACTAAATTTAAAATATAAAACAAATTATCATTATTAGCAAAATAAAACATGCTAAAAATATACAATTTAATCCTCAACCCTCTATTCGGCAAAAAAATGTATTTTACTTCTTGTGAAAGCAAATAATACTTTCTCTTTCATTTCTGTTTGTCTTGCGGTCAAATTAACTGAGGGGAAGTTGACCCTTAAAATAGAATTGAGGCTCTACCCTTATCCTTAAAGGGCTAAGTCCCAGATATGTCACAGATCCTTAGGAAATGTAGCATATTTTAGAATATTATATTCTTAATAGTCCTTCAGGGAGCAACCACGTGCCTTTCCATTAAAAAACTCGAAGTTTTTTGTTTGGTAATTCAAATATAAATATAGAAAAAAATACATTTTTGCATCGAAATACCCCGTAAATTCAATTACAGTGAGTTATTAAATATTTTTGGTATTGTGCAGTAGCAATAAAGCGAAAATATTTTACTTTTTATTTGTGTTAAATAGTTTTCTATTGCCCACTATGACCTGCGTTTAAAAGTCCAGAAGGCATTCCACTAATCTGTAGCACATTACTTTTTTTTTTAATACAAGAAGGCAAAGTTATCAATCTTTCGCATCATTAAACAAAACAGTCATTGGCACTTATTGCAACAGAGAGGGAAAACAATGTGCAAGTCCACGTATTTAAGTGGCTAACGACCCGTCATTGGCCGGTTTAAGTGTCTACTTTGAACACTGTGTAACATACACCATTCTGCCTATAAGAAAAAAATGTAGAATCTACTACATATTTTGATTTTTCCGGTTCAAATAGTGACCAATTCTTTTTCGTAAAAAGGTCATGTTTTTAAATAGGATAATATCTATTTTGGTTTAACTGCACTTAAGTCAAATAAAATAAAATGCCACAAAATACTTCGCAATTATTTATCAAAGTTTATATTAAAGTGAAGTTGGTTGATTAATTATTATATTTTATTACAAGATATGTAAAAATTTTGTCACTTTTTCTAATTATATGTGTATAATATTTCATTTGTCTTATGAAATGTTTATTATAATGTACCAATTACTTATGTTTTAATTGCTTCCCTGATAAAAAAAAAACCCCCACCGCATGCCCCTGCAATCGAGATTTGGGATTGGTAATATACATCTTTAACTGTGGATAAGTAAATTTAGATTAAATCAGTACCACTATATAGTTTTAAGCTCTAAACTTCTTCATTAAATAAATGACTGAAATTACTCTTTAGAATGGGAGACTTTAGGTCACACACCAAATGTCTTAAGGCTAACGTTTGTCATTTTGGACCCTTAACAAAACCAGAACGATTTGTGGCCAAATAGATTGCTGATTCTTAATCATGAGAAAAGTATATTTTTTTAAGTAAATTGTAACCCTAATGATAACTCACTCGATCTAAGGACCAAAGGCATACTAACCCTCATACTCATATTATCCACTACTTATACAAATAGCTTCTTGAATGTCCTTTAGCATTCATATACTTACTCTTACTGTTCGTAATGAGATATTATGTAAAATTGATGGTTTTTTTTTGCAGACATTTCTAAGAAGTTACTTGGGAAATTCTTCGCGAATTCTTAACATTGGCTTTGATTCTTTTTTGATTCTCATTTGATTGAATAAGTTTTGTTGGTTAGCAACAATAATTCTTTTGACGGAATGAGAAATTCCAGCACAACCCGGAATAAATGTTTTAAAATATTTTCGTGTACACGTGAATATTTAAAAAATTTAGACTAGGATGAAATATCTTAAAAACACACGCAAAAATAAATACAGAATGTTAAAAAAAGTATTCATTTTAAAATCGTAAATAATGACGTCACTCCTAATATCTACGTGTAGTATTTCCGGTTTCCGTTTTAAAGCCCCCGCACCTTGTAAGGAACGTTTTGACCAAAGAAAAAAAGTATAATTTGACATTTCAACCAGAGATTATGTCAACTTTCTAGGTTTTTCTAAATCGAAACGTTCGTAAAAACAACCATAGCATAGAAATGAGCAAATTACGATCAACCAAATGAAGTTATCAAAGCAATATTCCATAGATTATTGTCAGGTCAGTGAAATTAAGAACGCCAACCGTTTCATGACGTCACTACTGAAAAGTGACACACTGATTACAGTCATTTGGCGCGGTATTTGATAAATGTAACTTTAAAAAATCATATCTTTGTAAATAACGCACAAAAAAAAAAAAAATATTTTTGCTTAGTTAAATAGTACGCTAATAGAAAAAAAAAATTAGAAAACAGTGGAATTCCCCATTATGAATACAATAAAAATTAAACTGTATCGATTGCCAGTCTTCTAACAACGCCTATACAAAAAATACGATAGTCCATTAGTCTATCTATGGCGACGTAGCATCGCTATTCTGTTTTAATATCAATTAATTTTTTCACAAAGGATTCTTTTTCCTGAAGTAACGAGATGACTTTTCGGGATAAATGTAACACTTATGAAACCACATTGACTGGTCGCTCCATTGAAAGTAACACAAAAAAACGCACTTCGGCATTTATAATATTTGAGTAGAAGTATGGACAATTTAATAAGAAAAATTTCAAACATTCAATGCGCTTTTATTTATCAATGTTAATTTGTATTGAGAAGTAAAACCGCTGGATTTTTTTTTAAATTACAAAACATACAGATTCACTAACATCTGAAAACAAAAGAACAATCAGCAATTTTTGTGACTTATAGGTTTTCATTTTGTATTTCATATTTGTTTTAATAAACATAAATTTTCAAACAACCTAGTACCGAAATGTATTAAAAGTACGCATTTCCTTGTTATTTATGTATCACATTGCATCATTCATCACCTTACCATTAACTCTTAAAAGACTGTGGCAAACAATTCCTTTGCGCGCCGTGATGTAACACCGTGTTACCACAACCAAAATACAGAATATTCTGAAGTTCAAACACACATATTAAGCCGTGTTGTAGCAAAATAAATTTTAAAAAATCGTAAATGCGCTGGACATCTTGCATGCGCGCACCTCCACTCACTGCCAATAACCAACTGAATTTCTTTCACATAAACACATCTCAAGCAGCCTTTCTGTCTTGAAGAAGTTTATATTATAATTGTTACTTTTAGTGATCTTTAATAATATGCATGTTTCCGCTTTCCATGATGTTGTCTCCCAACTCAACACTGGGCTCTTGGCCTCTTAGAGTACATTAGTTTTACGTTAGTTTTTTTTGTAATATGTTTATTTGTCTGAATAAATAAATAAATAATAACCATCATTTATGAAAAATAGTAAATAAATTAAAAATCTTATAAACAATTTACAACTCTTGGAGATGCATAAAGTAATAAATTTAAACCATATAATTTAATTATGTTTTCTTTAATTTAATTATTAATTTATTCATTAACGGTTCTAGGAACCTTTTACAAAAAAATGTTTTACGGAAATAATAATGGCAGAGAACAATTTAAGATGTAGTACATAATGTGAAATATAAAATATTAATTAAAACTAATAAATTATTTTTTTTAAATATTCATTCAACAATGTTATTTAAAGTAAAAAATAAATATTTGCGCTCTTATAATTTACCCGAATATTTAAGTTTTTGTGATGTTTTTCACTGATTTGTAAATAACTCACAATCGGAAAATAGAAATCAAGTTGAGGTAGAGTAGGGTTCGAACTTCGGACCTCTGATCCGTGAGTCCGCAACACTAGCCACGGGAACAAAACCCGACTCCAAGTTTTGAGTATGTTTAAATGTTTCTAGGCAGGCTGGATTTCCTACCATGTGAGTTATTAAGATATGAATTCGTTGCAAGAGAGGTAAAATATTTTGAGAAGGGAATACAAAAGTCTATGCATTAACAGGGCTTATGACTTGTCATTGGCTAGTTTAAGTGGCCACTTTACAGAGTGAATAACATACACCATTATACCAATGTTTTATCCACTTTGTCTCAACTTTTCCATCTGTTGACGTTTGTGAAGTAAAAGAGCTGAAATCTTTATCATGTGGGTGAGATTCATCCGGTTGAACCTTGTCACCTACTAGGCAACGCTTTAAAACAATTCTCCTTGACTGCTCATGCCTCAATTTCCATACTCTCTTCTCAAAATGTTTTCCCTTTCACTTGCAACAAATTTTGATCCAAATATTTATTCAGACTGGCTGGATTTCCTCCCTAGAAAATTATTCATTGACAGAATAGTGAATATTACACAATGTGTAAAGTGGCCACCTAAACCAGCCAATGATTTGTCATAAGCCCTGTAAATGCCTAGACTTCCATATTTCTTTCTCAAAAATGTTTTCCCTCTCTGTTGAAATTAATTTAAATATGAATAACTTCCTAGGGAGAAAATCCAGCCAGTCTGCAAGCATTTGGACACGATCAAACATTGTTTAATTAACTATCTATTTATTTATTTTTTTATTTATTTTTTTTTTTGCACCACAACAGGCCAGGAGGCCCAATTACAGCGGTGAATTACATCACAGAACACCCAGGCTTGAGAAAAATCACATTTAATTTTTGTGTTCTCACCGGGAATTGAACCCGGAACCTTCCGTCTGTGAGTCAAGCGTCTTGACCACTACACCACGGAGGCCGCCTAGTAAAAGAAGTTCTAGTAAAAGAAGAAGTACAAAAATTGTTTTCAGGCGTTTCCTGGTAGGTGATTTGGTTCAGTCAGATGAATCTCACCCACGTGATTAGGGTTTCAGCTCTTTTACTTCACAAAAGTCGACAGATGGAAGAGTTGAGGAAATGTGGATGTTCGAAGACGGACAGAATGATGAGTGTTACACAGTGTGTAAAGTGGCCACTTAAACCAGCCAATGACATGTCATAAGCCTTGTTAATGCCTAGACTTCCATATTCCCTGCTAAAAAATGTTTTCCATCCCTATTGAAATAAATCTAAATACAAACATTTATTGTTTATTTGCCTAGTAGTATTTCTATTTATTAGAACTTATCATTCCTTTAGGTAAATGCCACCATTCTTGAGGCATTGCAATCAGTTATCGAGGATTTATTGGTACGATTTGCCTAATATCCGAAGATCACAGGTGTTTTAGGGGTTAAATTGACTATTAGCCCAAGATTCGGCTCAATAAATAATACTCTTAAAGACCTAAAGCACGATTTCGTTTCGCCGGGCGTTATAATATATTTTTATCACTCTTTTATTACATAGCTCCTTTTTGTAATGTTCTTTCATACTTTTTTTTGGAATTTATTGTCTCTTAAAGTTATTTTATTTTGTTTCGGTTGCGTTTCAATTACCAACAAATATTCACAAATCACCAAAACGGGATAAAGACAAATTTAACAAATACAAACTTACACTACTTTCGGTCAAAGGGACTTTGAGTACTATGCAATATATAATCTTCTTCCACTGTCCATTAAAAGGGCAATTAAAAAAAATAGTGTCAATTGATAAAAGTATAAAAACAATCTATTTACACTATCTTTCAAAACAATTAGTTACGATAAAATGTTCATAAAGGCCAAAAAAAATGGATTGTCGAGCTAAGTTTTTTTTTTATTAAAAAGTATTTTTTTGAAAATAGTTATAAATGTTTTGTTAGTTAATCATAACGTTTCTACCTTTCTATTAAAGTGAAAAACTCGTGTTTAGAGAGCGAGTTCGTTTTACATTTATTTTTATAATTATACTTATATATATATATATATATATATATATATATATATGTGTGTTTTATTTTATTTCTCTTTTTTTATTATATAGAACAGATTCCTTAAAATTAGTTATTATATTCTAAAATATACACAATTTTCCACTGTGCGGTATAGTTCAGGATAGGGTGGGTCTCATTTGTTTTTTAACATTTATATTTAAGCATTTTAAAATTTGCTATTGATTTTAAGATTTCCGGAAGATTATGAAAGTTTTTTTTTCCAACAAATGAATGATGATTTAAAGCCGCAGTTGTGTTGCATCTGTGCAAAGGTAAATTATTAGGTAGAAGTAAAATAGATTGTCTCATTCGCCCAAACTAATTATGAATCAACTGCTCCACAGGTTTTTAGCTTATATTATTTATTTGTTCATAATTTTTGCTTGCAAACTATAATTAATTATAAAAATAATGTGACCTCACTGGGGTTTACCGTGCCAAAGACACTTAAAAATATACTTTTTTTAAAACACATTTGAGAATAAACAAAGAAGACTAAATTAAAAAAAAACTAAGATAATTAACAAATATTCAGACAGTTTTAAAAACAAGATATTTATGTACATCTATATTATTTATATTACAAAACACACAATGAAAATAACAAAAACCTAACATAAGCTATACACTTGTGGAGCAGTTGATTCAATATTGGTATGGGCGAATAAGACAATCCATTTTACTTCTACCTATTGTGCTTTTGTTCGTTCATTGTGCGTTTTGTAATATAAATAATATAGATGTACATAAATTAATTATAAACTTAAATACGTAGTGTTTAAAATTGACTGTACTTTTGTTAATTATCTCTGTTTATAAAGTCTTTTTTGTTTATTCTCAAATGTACAAAAATATTTTTTTTTTAAATTATATTCTTAAGTGTCCCCAGCACGAGTAACACCAGTGAGGTCACATTGTTTTTATTATTTATCTTAGTTTATAATGAAAAACAATATGAATAATATAAAATAAATATGCATACATTTTATATAAACAACCCATCGATTACTTGTATTGATTTAAGGTAATTTATATACAAATATTGTTAT
This sequence comes from Micrasema longulum, assembly GCF_059751315.1. Taxonomy (NCBI): domain Eukaryota; kingdom Metazoa; phylum Arthropoda; class Insecta; order Trichoptera; family Brachycentridae; genus Micrasema; species Micrasema longulum. The sequence continues at coordinate 75,280 of NW_028278762.1, forward strand.
TTCTATTTCTGTTAAGTTTTTTTTTCCTTTTTTATTTGCTATTGAAAACGTTTTGTATCAATAAGACTTGTATTTTATTGGTTGGTTAGAAGAAATTGCCATTTGGCAACAAGCCCGCCAACGTTTAACTTTCATTTTGTACAAATATTACAGTGTATAAAGTGGCCACTTAAACCAGCCAATGACAGGTCATAAGCCCTGTAAATGCCTAGACTTCCATATTCCCTTCTGTAAAATGTCCACCGTCTTTCAGTAATTTGTTAATTTTGATGACTCCCACGGGGGTTAAATCCAGTCTTTTGTCTACAAACATTTGGACAAACTTAAAATATTGTAATAAAGCCAGCTAGTCCAAGAAGGAGTTTAAAAACTGAAAAATTCTTTCAGGCGTTGCCTGGTGTGTAAAATAATTTTGTTAGATGAATCTCAAAAACAATAAAGGTTTCTATGAACATGTTAATTAGTATGAATGTATTATTATTTTATGTTTTTTTCTTTATATATTCTATGTTTTTATTTTTCTCTCATATGTTCTTTTATTCAAAATTATAAAAACTCTTTTAAATAAACAACTACAACAGTGTAAGTCACTTTCCAAGCACAAGAGTTAGTCTCTTTTTTGGAGAGTTACGGTAATAACATTTATTAGATGTATAAAAGTAGATCTGTAAAAAGAATTTTTTTTAATGTAATTTATTTTTGAAAAAATAAATTTAAAATGTAATTCTTCATTTTTATATAGGATCTTATTAAGCAGTGACCGATGTTCAAGAACAAGAATAAAGTACTAAAGAGACAATTTTTTAGTTCTTTTTTTAATTTGTAGATCATCTGTGTAAATAATAGTTTTCGGGAGTTTATTGGAAAATTTGGTTTTTTATTTAGTACGTATTTTTTTTAAAACAACCGTGTTAGAAATGGCAATCGCAAACAAGGCAGGAAGCAAACCTCCGACCTTTTATCAAGAATATGTCACGTGCGCGAAATCACAATCCAACTTCTTTATTTATTTAATAAGCAACGGCGAAGAATTTCCTATAAAAGTCCATTGCTAAAATTTATTTCCTTTCCAAACAGTACTCAGATACAAATAGTTAGGATCCATATGGCAATATAGTAAGCAGAATTGTATCTTCAATTGTCAATAAAGTAAAATTGAATTTTCCGTACGAAAGATTTCATATCCACATGAAATTGTTTATGAGACATATTTAATTACAAGCTACAGACAAAAACACTTGTGATAGGGAAATTTTCTTTTTTTTTCACATTTTTGAAATAAAAAGTATGCATTAAATGCTGTCATTAAAACTAAAAAAATTGCTTCTTAGCGTAAAAAATATTTTTAAATTTGTAATTTTTAATTCCCGCAAAAACAATCAGAACATTGGTTACGCCCCTAATACGTCACGATTCATGTTCGTTTTCAACTTTGTTCCAAGCCATTCAAATTTTTATAGAACATCGTCACAAATCTTGACGTCACAACTATCATTTCGTGTTTTTCTAGTGACATTTTTTAAAAATATTTTCTATTTAACGCCGTGGTGCAGTTGTTTGGACGGCTAACTGTGAAATTAGCGTCGCAGGTTCGATTTCCACCAGTTGCAAGAAAAAATGCAAGAAATATTTTTTTCTCAAGTGGCCTGGGTGCTGTGGTGTATTTTTCATTACCTCCTTCCATATCCCCTCTATCCTACTTGCTGACAAGCCTCAAAATAGAGGCTTAGCGGTTTAAACCTCTGAAAAAAAAAATGTAAATGAAAACATTTCTCCACAATATCCATATTGACTTTGAAAATACAAATTATTTCTAAGTCCATTTCATATATTTTTATCGGTTTTCGTAGTACGTGATATTTCCCAAATGTTGTACAAATATATACATTTTGGTACAGAAATTATATTTTACTGTAAACATAATTGTAGTTACACGTAGTTTTAAAAAAAACACATTTTTATTTTTATTTCAATTTGAGGCACTAACATTTGTCCAGTTTATTTATTTATTTTTAAATATAAAATTATCGAAACTCAACCCTCCTAATATCTCACGCAATACCTTCACAAAAACAAAAAACTACATGACATGAAGACTTAACTTATTTCCTACATAATGTGTTTGGATTTCGATTTAGTATTTCGTAGATACCGTTAAAAATATAAAATAGGATTTAATTTTTTAAAATATTTTTTTATTTTATTTATTTTTTACATATTTATTACAGCAATTTACAATGAATTATTTATGCAACAAATTAATTAAGTAGTAAAAGTAAACATACAACACCTTCCTCAGCCTGGCAATCCCACCACATTTCCATGAATCTGGGATAAGGTTATATATTTATTTATTTATTTATTTATTTATTTATTCACACTCTTTATCAAAATACAATTCCATATTCACTTTGCCCAGCTAACAAGGGTACATACCCCGTTCCAAGCTAGACAATTACATTTTAATATATTACAATACTTAACAAATTAATATAGAGCACAGACAAACAAAATATAAACTTATTCAGATACACATTTTGATTCATATACATACAGACATACACATATTTACACACATGTATATATAAATATACACATATATACACACGTACATACACACACACGTACATACACCCATGCGCATACACATACATACATTCATAAAAACATAGACAATTTATTTATGCGATACTTCATGGTTGTCATCTATAAATATATATTTTTTAAATTATTCCTTATTTTTTATATTTTATTTTTGACATCCAGTAAGGTTCTCCAATCCGTGGCATGCATCAACTTTTCTGACTCCCTACGACCAATGTCATGAAAGAGCGAGGTCAACACCTTCCGTAACTTGACAACACTCCAGTCTTTCCACAATTCTGGCAAAAGGTTATGGACCTTTTTTCCTACGTTATAGTGTTGTCTCGATGCCAGAACAGTGTTGACCCCTTCACTTAGTATCAGATCCCTATTTTTTTTTTTTTTTTATATATATTTGGACCCCTGTATTTAGTAGCCTTACGTGTCATGTACAAGGCTAAGGTACTCGGAAAAAAAAAAGTTTTTGTTTGTCTTGGAAATGGGATGTTCGATCACTGATTTTGGTTTATTACCTTTATGAGTCCAATCACCATTGTTGCAAAGTTCAAGAACAATGGCGCATGATAACTACTTTTTACTACAGTGTGGATATCTGTTAAGGATATTCCATCTTTCCTGCATTCTGCTTCAAGATTATGGCGTTGCAAACTGAAAAATGGGCACTGAAATAACAGATGTTCTATACTCTGTGAAGAAATATCATCGCATGGACAATAGTCATCATTCCATAATTTAAACCTATATAGATAACTTCTCATAGCTCCGTGTCCGGTAAAAATTTGGGTCGTTTCGAAAGTACTTTGGTGATGATGACGGAAGATCCCTATTAGAGTATCTTGTATTATGGTTGTGGTTGACGCTTGGGTAAATGTCTCTCTTTATGTGTGTAACCACTACCGTTCTCAATATATACTGTTGAATAATATTCAGTACTCTGAATTCTTTGAAGAGCAAGTCACTTGGATAGCGAAATGTTTTTTTTAAGATGACTCGGATTAAAGATTTCTGTGCAATTGCTACAGGTTCAAGGGCGGTTTTTGTGCAAGCTCCCCAACCAATTAGACCGTAAGTCAACACAGAATTTGCCAGTGCATGGTATAGGTGTTTCAAGTCCGGGACTTTAAGTATATTTCCAAGTGGGATGAAAAAATGTATTAAGCGCTTAATTTTTGCAGTTATAGTTTCAATTTGTTCATTCCATCTCAAATTCTGGTCTATAATTATTCCAAGATATTTTATACTTTGAACACTACTCAGTTTTTTGCAGTTGCAATTTACCATCACTGAACAATTATGTAGTTGAAGTTCGTGAATTTCATTAGGTTGCCCGGCGGAAGTTGGACTAAAACGTATGAACTTTGTTTTATCCGAATTTAAAGTCAACAGGTTTTCGTCTAGCCATTTTTTAATATAACTTAAGTCATTACTTGCTTTTTTATGAGTTTATATCCTCGGGTCTATATAATATTGCTACCTTTGAGCCAAAAAAAAGTATTTAAAACTTAATTATACCTTAATAAGGAAGCTTGTGTTAAAACTGGTCGATAATACAAATAAAAAAAGTGGTTAAAAACAAAATTGTTATATTTTAATTTGAAAATACCTCTATCAATATCCGATTGTTATCGGCGCCCAGGAAACATTTACCGAAGTTCACATAACGCCAATAATACTGTTACTCCCATATTATAATTTTTAAGAAACCTGGCTTTTATTCACCAGAATAAATTATTGCCGGTCGACCAAATAGTGTCGCACGACAGTATTTATTTTATCGTGTGCGATGACTCTTTCTGATTCTTTAGCAGACGTAGAAATGGATTGTGTTCCAGGCAATATCCTGAGATATTCGGCATAAGAATACTAATGAGTGAACCAAATCACCTTGAGAACAAATAAATCAAACAACTGAACAAAACACACACCGAACGAATTGAATTCCCACATACGTTATGAATCATTGCGAAACTTTCAACTTACGAATCAGACTGAACAAAACATTACTTTTGTATTTGTATAAAAATTTGGAGGGCAATACCTTTTTACCATCATCATCATTGCTTTTCCGCACTTAATGGTGCATAGGCCACTGCATTAGTACACATTAGTAGGTAAGATGATTAGTTTTACGCTTCAGGACAAAAACATAATTAAAAATACATGGCATACCAACATATAAAAAACATGCAATAAAAAACATTTGAAGTACATAATTGAACAAAACACGCACCAAACAAATTGATTTTCCACATACGTTAAGAATAAAACTTACAACTTACGAATCAGACTAAACAAAAAATCACTTTTGGAAAAAAAAAATGGAGTGCAATACCTTTTCATCGTCATCTTCATTCCTTTTTCCCACGTATGGTGCATAGGGCACTTCATTTGTACGCCAATCGCTAGTAAATAAATTTATTTATTTAAAACTAAACGAAAGAAAATGTTTTCACTATGACAAGTTTATTGCTAAAAGTAATATCTTCCAGCTAACCGAAAAACGGTCAGATCAAAAGAATAATTAGTTAAAAATTTTAGTTGATTTTTTTTTAATGGATACATATATTTATTTTCAAATTACATTAAAAGAGATCAGTCCAATAAATAATTATTTGCATTTATTGTTGAATTAAAACATTTCAGTTACTTTCACTACGTCATAGAAATATATGCTTTTTTTGCAACGGCCAAGAGGCCCAATCACAGTAGTAGTAGTAGTAACGCTATGAAAAATTACCTTTTGAATCGTGATCTCAGCGGGAATTGAACTCGGAATGCCTGATTGTGCGACGAGCGTCTTAGCCATTACAGCACAGAGACCGCCTTTATTCTTATGAATCAAATTAATTAACAATATTTGAGTTTTTCCAAATTGTTGAAGTCATGAACGGTATTTCACCCCATAGGGAGTAATTAAGATAAAAATATTACAACAGAAATGGAGCATATTTTAGAAAAAGTCATATGGATGTTTAGACATTTACAGGACTTATGACCGGATATTGGCTGGTTTAGGTAGTCACCTCGCATACTGTGTAAGATTCTTACAAGATAATAAAACATAGATAAACTAACTGTATTACAAAATAAAGCCTTTAGAATCATTTTGAAAAAAAACAGATATACGAGGGTAAAGTCGATGGTAAATGAAATGAAATTATTAACATATAAACAAAGAATATTTTACAATAAAATGATATTTGTTCATAAAATTATAAACTCTAATAAAAAAACAGAATTTTGGAAAAAAATTGATCGGAACCAGCATGAACACAATCACAATACTAGAGAAAAGAACAAAATTAGACTTCCATTTAGGAAAAAGGCAAAGTCACAAAATTCAATTTTATTTAAAGCAATTAAAAAGTATTACGAAATGGAAAAAAATATTTATGAAGAAAAAAACATATTAAAATTTAAAATAATGGTCAAGACATATGTGATAAACAATTTATAAATTAAATATATTTGCAATGTTATTATTAGAACACACATAACAATATGTACGATATGTGTGCCCTATTTTAAGATATAAATAAATAAATAAATAAATAATATTATTTAGATTCTTACACTGTATATAAGGTGGCCACTAAACGCCGACCATTCTGACATTCTTTACGAATACCATTTTGCTAATATTTAAGCATTTATATTTCTATGGTTTCAATTTGTTAATTTTTTGTAAAGTTTAAGAGCTAAAAAACTTTTTTATATTACAACAGATAAAATTATAAGATCATTATCTATTCGGTGAAATATATCCATATTTATATATTTTTTATATCTATTTGGGTCATGTTTTCAAAATAATATTGCATATACTCTTGCGCCTGTTCATGTATGCCTATCTTTTTTTTGTAAACTGTTTTGTAAAATCATAAATAAAAAATACAAAAATACATGTTTTCCCCTCCACGGGACACCCCACCCCAGTGAGGGACACATTATCTTAAATTTAAAAAATCGAATCAAAAATTGTTAAATTAAATATAAATAAAATCAAAATATTCATAAATATATCGTGGATATACAAGTAAAAGTGACCATTTGCAAAAATTACGAAATTGAGATTATTGACTTTTTGACATCGTATTAGCATAATGCTGGACTGATAAAAATGCCAAGTCAATCTGACTCTCCCAAAAGAATTTAGTTTTTAAAACATGTGACCGTTTGATAGAAGCTCACAGATTTTTGACAAGTAAAACTGACCAACACACATAGTCACTTTTATTAGTAAATTTAAGATACAAAGAATTGACCAAGTAACAGTAAGTCAATTTTATTTGTTGGTGATGTTACCAGTGAAGAGTTAGTTAGAGTAAGTGGTCAGTAGTTAGTAAGTTAGTATACGTTTTGTATTTGACAGATACAATTTTTTTATAAAAAGTAAATTGATAAAATTTATTCTTTAGATTATTATGAATCACTTCTTAATTATTTGTTCTCTTTAATTTATTTTGTTTTTCTGTGTTTATTTAACCTTTGTAAATATTAATAAATGGATTATTTCTCTATATTTTTCTCTTGTATGCCCGCGATATATATATGTTTTATTTTTTTAGCATTTAAATATACATTATTACATCTATTCACATACAAAAATAACACAATTTTAAACATTTTAATTAATAAACCGATCTTAAATTTACCTACAATTCTAATTTATGCGGGTGAGAAACATATGATTGAATTCTTTCTCATTGAAAATACTTTCAGGCATTGCTTACTACTAAGATGAAACAAATCTTCGGGGAATGAAATTCAGTCTATGCCTTCAAACATTTGGACAAATTCAAAATATTGTTGATTAAACCGTCTGACCCAGAAAAGAGGAAACAAAATAAAATAATTCAGTCAGATGAGTTTATTCCCTATTATTAAAGGTTTTGGCTCTTTCCCACAAAAGTTGACAGATAGAAGAATCCTTAGACAATGAGTAAAGTGACAACATAAACCAGGCAATGAAAGATCATAATTCATTTTATTGCGTTGACTAATATATCCCATTCTGATGATCTTCATCTCTGTTTCAATTTGTGAATCAATCAAATCGATAAATTCATTTCCATAATTATGTTGATATTAGAAAGTTCTTTGTGTTGTTAGATAGTTAAAAAATAATAAATAAATAATTTGTTCTGAATTTTCCCTTCTTAGAAAATCCTCCATGTTTAACAGACTCTTGCGTATAACTTTACTTCCAGTTATTTGACACCAAGTATCACTTGGCCCCTTTCAAAAAACGCCAGAACCCTAACCGCCCTTAATTTTCTGATAAACGAAACATATTTTTTATTCATTTTCTTTATCTCGTTCCTTTTCCTGTCCATTTCTAAACTAGTTACGTGATTACATATTATTATGATTTTAAGAGAATATCCATTTATTTAGTTTATATGTGCAAGATTTATCTTTTTATTTGAAGTCAACTGTTATCTTTAATTAATTAGGTTTATTAATGCACATGTGTATTTTTTTAAAAACATGTTCATTCCTTTTTTTTCTAACAACCCTCATTTTAACCAGTCTGTTTTTTTTAGCTAGAAGTTATTACTTTTAGCATTTAGCCTATTGAAGTATCTGTTTTTTGTACATGAAGATTTAAATTAAAAAAATAAAAAATTAAACATGTTAAATGCTTAGGACTTACAATAGACAGACAACTGAGAAAGACAATTCATATTAATAATTTAATTAGTAAATTTACGACATTGTCGAGTCTTTGTTTCAAAACCAAAAACTTCATTCCAAAAACGGTAAAAATTATATTAAATGAAGACTATGTAAAAACTAAAATGTGTTATATGAAAATACTATGGGTTATATGAAATCAACATGTCACAAATAGACAACAAAGATATCCAAATAAAATATTTAAATTAGTATTTGACCTCTCTTATCCAACGGCAACTAAAGAACTCTTTAAACAAACCAAACAATTAAATATAACTAAACTTTTTCATAAATAAGCCACTGATGTAATTATAGACGAAGAAACAAAAATCTAACAACATTGTAGTTAACATGGATACAATACGAGAATATCATAAGATATTGTATGCAACATTCTAAACAAGATAAAGACAGTTCGGACTAATAAACTAGGGACTGAAGTTATACAATAAACTACCAGACAAAACTAAACACTAGGCTTAGACAGCCTTTACAAAAAATGTTAAAAATACTATCGCTAAAAATAGAATCTGAGTTTTAAAAAGAAAAATTATTTAGTTTAGTTAATGTAATTAGTAAGGGCTTATAAATAAATAAACTTTAAATAAAATAAAACAAATTTACATGAATATTTTGGCCTGAATTTTCCCTTTTAAGAAAATCCTCAATGTTTAAGGGATCCTGGCGTACAATTATTTAACTAACGGTTACTTGACACCAAGTGTATAATGCTATGCCTTATCTTATTGCGTATATTTTCACATATACGTATGTGTAATTAACCCTTATTTGCTAAAAGTAGCAAGATATAACATGTTCGTGACCGGATTAACTTAAATAAAATATTGCGATACGGGAAAAAACATCTGAAGAAGAAAAAAAACAAATTCAAACAGTTTATAAATAATGAATGTATAATATTATTATTATTGTAATGTAATTCATCACTGTAATTAAGCCTCCTGGCCTGTTGTGGTGCAAAATATATTTATAATTAATTATTTTTTTTATTTAAAAAAAAACATCATCATCATTATTCCATGTCCGCTCCGTTGGAGCATATAGTGTGCACGAAAAGCCTCACGGCGTTCCTCTCTGTTCAGCGCTGGTACCGGTTGACCGACACGACATACCTTATGGCATTCACCGCAAACGTATATTCAATTCGCGTTCATTAACACGGCTAGATTTAATTAGAATTGTCTGCATTTTTATTTATCAATTTCAAACCATTCTTTTGGTTAATTAAGTTACAAGTTTCTGACATATCTTACAAAACGTAAAACTGTTAACATGAAAATGCAAAAAATATTATGGAAATAAAATAAATTTGTTGAAATTTAATATACCCACATATACTAAGTGTATGCGTGTTAAAATTTTTTTCTTTTCCAAACATATTTGAACAAATAATATTATGGAAATAAAATGAATTTGTTGAAATTTAATATACCCACATATACTAAGTGTATGCGTGTTAAATTTTTTTTCTTTTCCAAACATATTTGAATAAATGTGGACAGAAAAACATTCGAATTGAGTTATTTAATCGAAAAAAGATTTTGCAGTTATATTTCATATTTTATTTATTTATAACACAAACAGATGTACAGGTTATATGTTTATGCTTAGAGACCATTTGAAAAAGTAAATAAATAGTAGAGTCTGCCATCCAACAACATGTATTCACTTACTCGTAATTGTAATAAAATAAATAAATAGGTTGAGAATTGCCTAATGGATATTAATTTTCATTGTAAATACTTTTAAATATGTACCTGTGTATTAATTATTGCAGGGTTATTCCAATTTATTTTTCAGTAATTCGCCTATATTTATTTTACAAAACTGAAAATACTTGTGAGTGTTTATTTTTTTATTTATTTATTCATTTTATTCGCAATAAACTTATGTTACATATATTGAGACATAAATTCACACTCCATGGAACCAAAGTCATGTGTTGAGTTTATTTGTTTGTCCGTCACATCTCCAAAACGACAAGTAGTAGCGTAGCGGCCTGAAATTTGGACACGTCATTTTAGATGTGATTTTAAGGTTAAAATTGCTATTTTTGAGTAAAATTTCAATCGACCTCTACTCGATAAAAACTCAAACTTTATATGGATAGTGCAGCCTCGACATATTGCCCGTAATCAACTGTCATTATCAACAGTAAACATATTTTAATTCACAAATGTATCTTCTCAATTGAGAAGAAATAGTATTTGAAGTAAATATTTTGATATAGGGAAAGTTCTTAAGTAGCATGATACACGTGTCGGGACAATAAATGCCTAAAATCAATGTAAATCATGGGTAAATATTCAAAATCAATTACCTGTGAAAACTGACTCCTTTAACACCTTTGACGCTCCTACTGCTGCAACCAAACATACTGCAATTCACCGTAGTCAATATGTATTTATTATAACGTAATTTTTACAAACAAAGCCAAGCATAGCGACAAAAGCATCCTATAGAACCGTTATGCCTATGTTGTCAAACAGACCAAATGGCCGCCAATTTGTTGCTAACCAACGTCAATGCGTTCTATGAAACAAAGTGATAGGGCTTCTCCATAGGTTGACGCATTATTATTCTGAGACTTTTCATTTATTTTTTGTTATACTTTGACGCTAAATATTCAATCCGAAATATATTCTCAGAGAATTGACTTTGTACTTTGGAATTCTAATAAAAAATGGTTATAATGCTGAGTCCTATTTAAATAATGCATTTATTTGTTAGCAGCAAAAATAAAAATTATCCCAATCCGGGTGATCTCCTTTAGATAGGTAGGTAATAGAGTCTCTTTAAATGTTTATAGGCAAGAACTGGATTCAAGTCTCTTGTGAGTTATTAATTTTAATACACTGTTCGATTAGAATGTAAATTTAACTAAAATGATCAAGACACACTTCGATTGGTGTACTTATGCATCATTAAGCGCGTAGTAGCCGCTCAATTGTGAAATAATCTACCCACTAATGTTAGAGACGCCCCTTCTTTATTTACATTTAAGTCAAGATTGAAATGTCACTATCTAAATACTTAACTTGTTCCTTTATCCTTCTTCTTTCCTTCCCATCCCCCCTCCTCTCTTCATAGTATAGTGTTATTTTTTATATATATATATATATATTTTTTGTTAATCTTTGTTTTTGATTTTTGTATAAAATTGTAAGATTCAATATGTCCATGTTTTTATAATTTTTTCGACGATTTCGGTTTCGGTAGGTAGGAAGAAATTGGCTTAATGCAATATGCCCGCCCTTATATGTATATTTATTGTATATGTATATAAAGTGTCAAATAAATATTAAAAAAATGATGATGATGATAAAATGTTCTTCATCTCTGTTGTAATATATTCATTATAAAGTTTGATGCGGCGAACTGTAAAAATTTCAATAAATTTCTACTAATTTTATTTTGCCACATTATAACGAACAACAATGAGAGTTGAAGAAACTAATATTAAAGAGCCAGAATAATAGAGCGTCTAAAAGTGTTAACTGTCAGAACATCTTAGTCCTTTATCACGATTAGACGATTGTTCGATCCTTGGAAAGTTTTTCTTTCATCCTTGATTTGGGTTAATCTAAGATGAAAACAAATTAAAGCGAGCATCAGAATAGAGATATTTTGATTTCGTAAGAAGTTTGGGTGCCAATTCTATTCAAAGAACCAATTCTACAAAGACGGTATTTTTTAACACTTGATAAATTCTCTCGATTAGTTTTTTGATTCGAACGCTGTCGTAACAATGTCATCAATTAAAGCAATCCTTGAATAATTGGGCAATGCTTTGCAATCCAAAATTAGTATGCGCCGTAGCCAAAGTAATAGGTAATTTAATCCAATTTTAATTCAGCGGATCTCCCTGCCATTATAAACGGCCAGTATACTTGAGAAAAAAAATCTTTAATTACACCTTTAGAAAAATTTTATTGGTTTGAGTTTAACTTTAAGATTTAGAAGTATTTTGGATATTTTATGGTTCTTAAATCAATATCGTATTCTGATATCTATTCTTCTTCTTCTGGTGCCTTGCTGGCCCCCCCGGCGTTGGCGATCACTACGGCGAAAGCATATGTATCTGTCCTGCGCTAATTTTACCTTTCGCAGCCAGGACGATTGCTTATTGATGTACTCGCCATAGTGATTCCTGGGAAAAGATAACCAGAGTGGTTTTCCGTTGCCTTCTCTGGTGGATTTTCTGTCGGGATTACTTTCCCTTAGCTGGCTGGTTTTAGTTTTGAGGCGCCAAAAACTCACCTTTTATCCTCTCTTTAACTGCTGCGATCACACCGTTATGAGTGTGATCCCATTGCCTAGGGTTCGCGACGTGGACGCTAACGAGTTGGACTAGTCAGTAGTGTTAACGGTGGAATGCAACTGGGCGTAAGCAGCATTTTATAGAATCACATCCTCCAGCTAGATGTGACTTACTGCGACCCTACTGACAGTTCGAGACCCTGAAATCTATAGATATTATATAATATATTACAATAGAGCAGAATAGATTGGAGTGGAGTTTAGCAAAGAAGAGAAGCAGGGCAAAGTAAAAAACAAAAAAAATAATAAATAATAATCCATAATTTGGTAAGCCGATTTTAATAAGCCGATAAATACATAGCGCCATTTTCGTAATACAATACCTCAAGGGCGCTTTACATAGTGATTCAATAGTTAAATTTTTTTTTAAATATTTATGCTTTTAAATTTGTAATATAATTAAAACAATTTACTTTGTTGACACATGCTACGGATTTATTCAAATGATTTTGAGAACATGTGGGTTTTAAGTTTTTTCCGAAACATCACTTCACTTTCACAGCCTCGGACCTTTGCTGGGAGAGCATTCCATGCCATAGGGCCTGCGACCGCAAATGCGCGCTCACTAAATTTAGTGCGCTGTTTGCGTAGAGGTATAATAACTTTTCCTCTCGCCGTAGATGAAGCTGATCTAAGCGTGAGACGCCTGTCAGCTAGTTCATCTGGAATGCATAGTTCCCTTAGATATTCCGGAGCAGAGTTGTGCAGTGACTTATATATAACTTATATATATACTCATATCAAATACACACTTACCCTGTCCTTAAACCTACCCTCACACCCATATACAATCACACACATATTCACATACCTACCAAAACCACACTCCACTTTTTTACACACGCATCCTCACACACAAAAAAAAACTCGCACACATGCACTTCTATAAATTATATTTAACTGAACTGGATTTTTATAATTGTATTTATGTGAAAAACTGATTTGGCTTTATTTTATGTTTTTTTTATTATGTTGTGTATATTTCTTTGTATTGCTGTTGTTTTTCTTAATAAACAAAATAAAAAAATAAAAAAAAATAAGCCAACAGAGTTTGTATTCGACCCTCTGTAGAAAACGTAGCCAGTGTAGTTCCCGAAGTAGTGGAGTGATATAACTGAACTTAGATATTCCGAAAATAACTCACGCTGCGGCATTCAATACAAATTGTAGGCGAGTCATTTTGGTTATTTGTAGACCTGCATAGATACCATTACAATAATCGACTCTAGACACTACAAAAGCATTTACTCATTGAAGTAATGCTTAATAATTTTTAAATATGTATTTTAACTATTGCTTATCGAAACGTAAAATTATTTATTAAACGATTTATAAAATAAAAGATTTATAAATGTAAAATATTAATATAATTGTTTTCATCATTTTATTAAATAACTTCTCTTTGTTGTATTTCTTGACAAGTATAAATTTTATTTGTATGTTTTATATATTAATGTGTCGTTATATTTATAAATGTATTGATTTTAGTACAGAAGAGTCCCGACTTAACACGGAATTTTTTCAAAGTCAGGACACAAAAAAATATAATTGTCTGAAAATAAAACTGTTTATTGTGAGTATTAAGCAAATGAATATAACTGTTGTCGTGGCTTAGGCCGTACATAAAATAAATAATTATCTAATTCATGTACTTTTAAAATGAAGTTTAAATATAAAAATGTATTTTTATTGTGACTCAGAGATGAAGATTACCATAGTAAGCTTAAAAAAAGCTTATCTTTCCCGAAAGAGTTTGGTCAGTAATAAAAGTTAACGGCGGAACATACAAACAAAAAATAAAAAGTTAATTGAATTAATTTTATGAACCTGATAAACATGGAGCATAAAAAGGTAAAAACTTTAAATTTATTTCATCAGAGAGGGAAAACATTTTTGAGAAGGGAATATGGAAGTCTAGGCATTTACAGGGCTTATGACCTGTCATTGGCTGGTTTAAGTGGCCACTTTACACACTGTGTAACATTCACCATTCTGCCCATGTTTGAACATCCACATATCCTCAACTCTTCCATCTGTTGACTTTTTGTGAAGTAAAAGAGCTGAAACCTTTATCATGTGGGTGAGATTCATACGGCTGAACAAAATCATCTACTAGGCAACGCCTGAAAACAATTTTCCAATTTTTATACTTCTCCTTTTACCAGGTAGTTCATTCAAGAATGTTTAAGTATGTCCAAATGCTTGCAGACTGGCTGGATTTCCTCCCTAGGGAGTTGTTTATATTTAAATTTATTTCAATAGAGAGGGAAAACATTTTTGAGATGGGATGTTCAAACATGGGCAGAATGGTGAATGTTACACAGTGTGTAAAGTGGCTACTTAAACCAGCCAATGACAGATCATAAGCCCTGTAAATGCCTTGACTTCCATATTCCCTTCTCAAAAATGTTTTCCCTCTCTGTTGAAATAAATGTAAATATGAACAACTCCCTAGGGAGGAAATCCAGCCAGTCTACAAGCATTTGGACATACTCCAACATTGTTGAGGGAATAACTTATTCACTTTATACTGAGTATTTACAAAATAACTGAGGAAGACAGACGAATCTTTTTTTTTACCAAAATCATAAATAGTATTGATAAAAATAAATGTTTGAGATTTTAATATTTGTTGAAGTACTTTATTTTATCAACAATTTTTTGAGTTTGTCCAAATTTTTGTAGACAAGAACTGGATTCAACTCCCTGGGGAGCTGTTTATATTAACATATTACAACAGAGATGAAGAATATTTAAGAGAGGGTAATATAGGAGTCCAGGCATCTACAAGTCCATCTACTGCTCCATGGAGAAGTATAGAAATTGAAAAAATAACATTTTCAGGCGTTGCCTAATATGTAGGTAAAATAATTCAATCAGACGAATCTCACCCGCATAAATAAAGGTTTCAGCTCTATAACTTCACAAACATCAAAAGATAAAAGAATTGAATAAATAAAGATGTTCAAATATGGGCAGAATGGTGAACGTTACACAGTGTGTAAAATGGCCACTTAAACCAGCCATTGACAGGTCATAAGCCCTGTAGATGCCTGGACTTCTATATTACCTTCTCTTAAATGTTCTTCATCTCTGTTAGAATATGTAACTTAAATTTATTTAAATGTCCAAAATAAGTTTTGTAAAAAACATAGGAATCAAGTGGTAGTAGAGAAAGATTTGAACCTTAAGCGTTTGACATCAATTTGCTTAGAAAAGAATGTCGTTAACGTATTCAAATCACTTTTAAATTTAAATTCATAAGTTCAAAAACACATGGCAAAAATACGTCGAGAAACTTAACTGAATTTTTCCGAGAAAACAGGGCGAAAAGCTAAAGAAATTTCCGTACGTTCACCTAGGATATTGAAAAAAGGGTCGTCGACGTTAACATATTTAGATTCTTACGTGAAAATGAACTCGTGTAAGCCTTCGAAGGATCACGGTGAGAATTTAAGCTTTTTACTTCCTTTACGGGTTCCATTTAACAATTTGCTGACCGCTCTGACCATTTTACCCCGGTCGAAAGGCTGAAAAGGGTTACAAAGGCGGTGTTTAAACTCCCGTGCATATTTATTCACAGGAAATAGACATTTCTACAGAGATGGAGAACGCTTAAGAAAGTAGTGTGGAAGTTCAGGCATTAAAATAATTTTAGCAGGAGAACATTTTCAAGAAGGATATGGAATTCTAGGTATTTACAAAGCTTATGACCTATCGTTGGGTGACTTATATGACCAGTTTACATACTGTGTAATATTCACCATACTGCATACCTTTGGATATCCACATTTCCTCAAGTTTTCCATCAGTTGACTATTTTTTTACTACCGTGAGTGAGATTCACTTTACGCCTAAAAATACTTTTTAATGTTTATACTTTTTTCTATACTTGTTAGTGTTATGAATACTTACATGCAATTTCTCAAGTCAAATGGTTTTTATCGCTTTATAGTACAGGCATTTATGTTTATTCAATGATTAATGCGCTTTGTAGCAGCACAATGTTTTATAATAATAGCTTTCATATTATGTAAAAAAAAATAGTAAAATTATTTCTCACTTTAACTGTAAATAGGGTCTAAATTTCTAACTGTCCATACGCTCTGCATTTGCAGAATATATTGCAATCATCGAATCAAGAATAGTCCTGAAACCACATACGCGCATCAAACTGAAGGCGATTTAAGCACTCTTAAAAGAGTAGTTGTACGTTTTATTTATTTATTTTTATTTTATTTTATTTATTTGGATGACCAACAGCTATAACTATCTTTTATAAATATTACAAAACAAATAACAAATAAGCCAATTACAGGTTTTCACAAGTAGCATCACAATGAGTTAAACAAGATTCTCGAACATAAAATGAATAGTAATTCAATGTAAAGCAAATCACAGGTCATAAGCCCTGTAAATGCCTTCACTTCCATACTCCCTTCACAAAAATATTTTCTCTTTTTGTTGCAATAAATTTCAATCGAAAATCGGACTTCGAGGTGTGCAAAGGGTCTGATTGAATTAAATTATTTAAAGAAAATTATAAACGCTATATTTTCACATAGGTTAACTATCTAACTTCCACATATCATTATTTTAAAACATTCGTTTATGTAATGTATAAACATAAATGCACGTGTCTCTTTAAATCGGAAATTTCGGGTTTATCTCAAAGTTGCTTTAGGCTAGTTATATATATTTTTGTATTGCAAGTAAATTTTAAATGCTTTTTTTTATAAATGCCGCATTTCAGCACTGAAAATAAAATAAAAACTAAATAAATAAATAAAATAAAACCGTATCGAAGTGTAGTCTAATTGAAACGTTCGCAAAATTAAGTCGGACCAAATCTGATTTGAATACAGGGGTGAGCCACCCTCAAAACCAATTTCAGCAAGTCAGACATAATATTATTATGTGGTCTACAAAAGTAGACCTTTGAATGATTCGCTGTATGATTTCATATTGTTGGGGCACAAAAGTCGTGGGTCAAAGCTTTTTGTGCTCCCGTGAGGTAAAAGTTGATGTCAAAGCAAAACTTTTTAACAATATTTTTTGTAAATAGATTTTAAATTTTCATTTTCAAATGCGCATCTGAATTAAATCTGAAGAATTATTTATTTTAAACGTAATATTAGATTTTTGTTTAATGTCATAATATGATTTAGATTAAAAATTACACTATAAATACATTTAAGCTTTTTAAAGGCTTCAGGCTTAAAAAAAAATTACATAATTTTTTTGTGTTCTCACAGATAAGTGAACCCAGAACCTTCCATACGTGGGTCAAGTGTCCTTACCACTCTACGGAGGCCATCATATATATATACATGTACATACATATGTATATATCTGTACTTCAGAGGCAGAGGGATGCAAATCCTAACGTCAAATGTTCAACAAAAGCCTTAAGAATCTACTTTCTCTGATTTCTAATAATTTATGGCAGCAACTTGTATTTTCAGTATCAAAATACATTAGATTTTTTTTTTTAAAGAAAAGAAATATTAGCGTTCTTGTGATTTACACAAATATTTTATTTTGAGGGCCATTTTTGACAAGTTGTAAATAACTCACTATTAGAAATTGGGAATCGAGTTGGGGTGGAGTGGGGTAGGTGATTTGGTTCAGCCGGATGAATCTTACCCACGTGATAAAGGTTTCAGCTTTTTTACTTCACAAAAGTCAACAGATGGAAGAGTTGAGGAAATGTGGATGTTCAAACATGGGCAAAATGGTGAATGTTACACAGTGTGTAAAGTGGCCACTTAAACCAGCCAATGACAGGTCATAGGCCCTATAAATGCCTAGACTTCCATATTTCAATCTCAAAAATGTTTTCCCTCTCTGTTGAAATAAATTTAAATATGAACAGCTCTTTAGGGAGGAAATCCAGCCAGTCTGCAAGCATTTGGACATAATCAAACATGATGATAAGTGTTTAGTGAAATAAAAAAAAGTAATTTTAAAAATCAGTATAAAAATAAGACTTAGATTACAACACGTCTTGCAGATACTAATCGCATTGACGGTTGTAATTCTAGACCCCATTTACAAAATTAAGATCTTTGATCGTTTATTGTATTTTCTTGTGGAATTTACGATTACCAATCGTCTTGACAAAGCGCATGGATGAGTGGAATTCTTCACATCCCTCTTCCACACACAGTAGTGCACGGGGCACGGTATTAATTAACCAAATAAAGCACTGTTTGATCATCTACAACATGAAGGTAAGATGATCAGTCCTTCACCCCAGGAAAAAAGAAATATTGCAGTTTAAACAACTTTTAAAATCGATATTTCACGTCCACCCTGCCATGAATCGAACTCAGGGCCTTAAAAATCATAAGCGAACTAGCCAAACTCAACACAATGAGGTTATCTCTACTTGATTTTCATATTTAGGATTTTTACCTGAGAGCAGCCATCGAGTCGAAAACACTCGTCCAGGTTCTGGTTTAATTTCACTCAAAGAAATGTATTATTTATCCGCCAGGACTCAACTAATGAATCAAAAAAGCTATCAACAATCAATTTAAATTAATGGAGTTATTTTACACGCAGGACATCGCATCTTTATCGCGTCTCTTTTCTAAAGATATTTTCCATTCTGTTGAATATCTGGCAATAAATTCACCGCTTAATTGATCAACCTTTCAAATTCACGTTTTATTTAAAGAATCTCTTTGTGTAATAAAATCGGAATCTCAAACCAAGAATTTCATCGCTTGAATTTGCTTTTCAAATTTAACAATACGCGAATTTAATGTATGCATACTTAGCCACTTAAAATCATTTTATATCTTTATCGGGTCGCTTACTACAAAAGTAGGCAATTTAAAAAATTTACTACACAGCAGTTCCGACTTTTAACAAAAGACGACTTTGACACCATTGAAAATCTAAAAAGCAAAATTACTTTTTGCCCCAAGGTGTAAAATAATATGTTCCCAGGTATTATTTTAACCCCATATAGTTCCCGTATAGTTCCCAAGTATCAATTTAATGTGTCCCCAGGTATTTATTTAATTTTCAATAATTTCAATTATTGAAAATCATTCAGTGTTAATAATAATTACAATACTTTGAGTTTTTCCAAAGGTTTATAGACAAAAGACTGGATCTTACCCCCTAGGGATAAATTAAGATTAACAAATTACAACACGGATGGAGGACATTTTAGAGAAAGGAATATGGAAGTCTAGGCGTTTTTTAGGCAACTTAAACCAACCAATGACAGGACTTAAGCTTTGTAAACGCCTACACTTGCATATTCCCCACCTTCTCTAAACTGTTCTCCATACCTGTTGTAATTTGTTCATGTTAATAATAATATTTTTAACTTACCAAATTAAGTTAGAAAAACATCATCATCATTATTCCCTTTCCGCACTTGATGGTGCAAAGGGCACTGCATTGTTAAACCAAACGCAGTTTTTCTTGATTGATTTGTTATATGAAGGTAAGGTGATCATTCTTGCGCTTCAGGTATCAGTCTAGGGACAATGAAATATTTTAGTGTAAAAACACCCTTCTAAATATTATTTCATATCAACCGTGTCGAGAATCGAATCCGACACCTCTTGCATTGTAACCAAATGCGCTGACCATTACGCCACGAGGCCAGAGAAGAGCAGAGAGTTATTACCATTAATTTTTAATTTTCAAGAGTGCACAATTTTGACTAAGAGAAGAGACTTGCAGGAGACTGCTGCGAGACATTGCATAAATGTACATAAACTGGTAACAAGACAGACATAACAAGAATACAAAGACAACAAAATAAAATTCTTGAACTAACATACAACCTACCCTACCTGACCTCTACGACTGAACTGTACAAAAAAACACACCAGTTTGACATAAACTACTTGACTAAAATTGAGACCTTAAAAATTGTGCACAAAATAACACTGGGAAACATACAAGACGACGACATAATATTAGTCAAAAATGCTGACATACATAAATATAACACCAGACATCAAAAACACTATCATATTGAAAAAGCAAAGACAAACACAGGACAGTCAAAAATACTACATAATGCATTTGAACACTACAACGACCTACCTTACTACTTGAAAACTTTTAATGGACACAAATTTAAAATCAATCTGAAAGAGCACATGATGACTGAACTAATTAGACTAGACGAGACATAAAATGACTAGACAATATTAAATTTCTAATGTAACCCTAACGGGTTTTTTAAAATTGTAAATAAATAAAAAATACTATTAGACGTGTTGTCGAGATGTTCATTAATATTTATGTTTATGTAATAATTTTTATTTTTATTATTATTAAAAAATATGCATGCTTTCATTTTCCATTATTTTGTATTCCAACTCAACACAGGGCTCTTGGTCTCATAAAGTTATGGTTACGTTATTATTACATGAATAAATAAAATTAATTTCACGCACGGTCGAAAGCTTATTTTTATTGGATATTAAACTTTATATTTGGTAAAGTTTTCTTTATTTTTTTATTTTATTAAAAGAATGCGTGGTCTTATTTTTCTGTATACAACCGTATTCACGTATTTATCCCTTGATTATGGCATTAAAGCATTGTTTAAAATATCCACCACTGAAAGAGTCTTTACCGTTTGTTTTTTGTTGATAAATTGCTTTTTATAGGAACAAGGACCAAAAAAAAACTGCCTGCCTAGATAGGCATAATCAGTCCGACGTGCATGTATTTTTCGCACAGTATTTAAAGAAGACGTCTGCTAGAAAATGGTGTGAGAAAATGTTGAACAATCAATTCATCAAACCGTTCTCGGGCTGCATAATCCTATTAACTCTTAAAAAGCTGCGAAAAAAAATCTTTGCGCGGGGTGATGTAAAATTGTGTTACCTCAAGCAAAAAACGAAATATTCTGAAGTTAAGACATTTGAAAAAAACAAACTTAGACATAGTGTTTAATAATTTATTTTACATATTTTCTATGATTTAAAATATAATTTAGCACTGTTAAAGCAAAATAATAATATTTTGACTTTGTTCAAATTTCTGTAGACAAGGGCTGGATTCAACTCCCTGGGGAGCTGTTAATATTAACATATTACAACAGAGATGCAGAACATTTTTAAAAAGGTATTAAAGAAGTCTAGACACCCACGGGGCTTATGACTTGTCATTGGCTGGTTTAAGTGACCACTTTACACACTGTGTAACATTCACCACTCTGCCAATATTTGAACATCTGTATTCCTTCAATTCTTTCAACTGTTGATTTTTGTGAAGTTAAACAGCTAAAACCTTTATTTATGCGGGTGAGATTCATCTCATTGAATTATTTCACCTACATACTAGGCAACGCCTGAAAATCTTATTTTGTATATTTCTATACTATGTCTATGAAGAAATTTAGAAATTGAAAAAATAAGATTTTCAGACGTTGCCACTAGGCCACTACCTACATACTAATGTAGGTGAAATAATTCAGTTACATCGCTATTGCGATGATAAGTAGAACTGATTGCGATTGGTCTACTGAGTGACTGCGCTGAGCTGACTGAGCTAATGTTTTAGGCTGATTAGACTGACTGGCGTTATCACACCTTGTGGTCGCTTTATAGGCCACGTTCCTTCGTTCTTCGTGTATGTATTTAATATAAAATGATAACATTCTTCATCGGTCGTTGCTGTATATTTCAGGTGAAATCATTGCGCGGGTGTGTTTCATCCATCAAAAGACTATGACCCCCACACTTCTAAGGACATTTTTGTAAATTCATATATTACATACCATATTTTTTATTCCATCATCCATTATAAAAGTACATTGTTAAAAATTTTACTGTAACATTTTATTGAAAATGGACAAAATATGATACAGGGAAAGAGGCAAGATCATAATCATATTCAAATATTTACGGTAGGCAATGAAACAATCAAATTATTCGATCCTCATAACCGGTTGTTCTCATCTCTACCACAAAGAAACGTAAGTCCATTTAAACCTGTCCACATTGTAAAAGACACGGTATAAATAAGCCAACCCCTACGTGACGTCACGATTTATTATTTTCCGCCCTTGGAAAGATGAGGGTAGCGAAATTGTGAAACGTTTGGATAATTTGTAATAGATTTTTCCACCGAGGTGGCATTTTTTCAGGAAATGTCCTTTCTTCGTACGGCGTCTGTTAAATTTCATTTGTCAGACGAATTTCTCCCCAATATTACACTTTTTGTATCTCTTCGTTCAATCAGTCTTACTGGGATCTGTGTCAATTATTATTTTCATCTCACAAAAGGATCCGTAAATGGTAGTAACATTTAATAAATATACACGCTTTCTAACAACATTGCATATTCAGCTAATATTGCGTTGAATTAATCGTCACGTAATTCCTATAAGTACTAGTTTCTACAATATGTTTGCGTTTTAAAGAAAATCATATTATTTACTCGGTTCACTCCGTATAAATTTATAAGAAAACCGTGCTTAGCGAAATCAACGAAAATTTAAAATGTTTAAATAAATGACAGAAGAAAAAAAAAAAAAAAAAATTACTTCTTTAGTAATATTTTTTCATATAATCCTTAGTATTAAGTAAATAATTCGAAAATAAAATGCTTGTAAGACGTTATGAAAAGGTTATTTTAAAAGAATCTTAAAATTTGAAGAATGTACAAAAATAATAATTAAGAATACAGATATAAGTTAATAAAAGGTTTTAAATATCAAACAACATAGTATAATTTAAGTTTTTGAATTTTGAGATAGTAAATTGATACACTGTTTTGCATTAAATATATATAAATATATCATTTGACATATTTTATCAAATTAGTTTTAAATATTTCAACGCTTTCTTTTTCTTCTTCTGCTAATTATTCAAGTAGTTCATTGTACAGCTTCAATCCACTGAACCATATTGAGTTTTGAGACTGTTTTTCTCCTTATTAGTAATTTTATGTTTTTTTAGTCCCTAGTTTTATATGTATGACATTGTTGACTAAACTTGAATATTCATTTTATTTTATTTATCCCTTTAATCTAAGCGTACATTTAAATATATATTTTTTAAAACTTTATTATATGTCAGTAATTACGATCAGAGTATTCGGTGTTTGCCTTTTATGCACCACTAAGAATTTTTTTTTTCTTGGGTTTATTTATTGTTTAATTGCGTTATTTAATTTTAGATTATTTGGCAAGGAATAACGTTTTTAAGAAATGGAAGAGAAGAGAAAGTTGCTAAACGGAGAGTGAATGCTGGCAACAAATTTAACGACGCACAAATTGCAGAAATTGCCAATAAAAAATGTCAATTGAAGCCAATTGGGCAGTGCATGACGGAGTTTTAGTTTCAACACTTATGTTTGGAAGTAAAACATAGAATCGGCAGAAGAAGGATGAAAGCAAAATGAACGCTGTCGAAATGCAACTCTTTAATTAATGTGTGGGAAATCAATGTATGATAGGGTTACGAATGATGAAATCAGATGAGAGTGTAAATCTGAGTCAGGTTTAATTGACAAGATCAAGAAAGGGTCTCTGAGATGGTTTGGTCATGTAAAACGAATGGATGACGAAAGAATGGTAAAAACAGGTTTATACGGCGGAAATGAAGGGTAACGTGAGACGAGGATGACCAAGGAAGACGTGGCATGATCTGCCACACACGTCTATCCTGGCATACATTTCTTGTTTCTTTCATATTCATACATCTTGTCATACACGCCCTTCGGGTCTGCCTGATTTTGACATGGCCAGACTTAAGATTTTGGTTTATCTGATTATGCCACGTCTTCCTTGGTCGTCCTCGTCTTACTTTACCGTTCCTTTTCGCCATATAAACTTGTTTTACCATTCTGTCGTCGTACATTCGTTCCACATGACCAAACCATCTCAAAAACCCTTTCTTAATCTTATCAATTATACCTGACTCAGATTTACACTCTCGCCTGATTTCATCATTCGTAACCCTGTAAAACATTAATTTCCTACACATTCGTCTAAAAAATAGCATTATATAGATAGTCAATAACAGGTCACAAGCACTGTAAATGCACAGATTTTTATATATCCCTCTCATAAATTTTCTCCATCTCTGCTGTAATTTTTTAATCTCAATGGGGAGTGAAATGCACTTGTTTGTCTACAAACAATTGAACAAACACAAGAAATTGTAATTCATATAACCTCTAGTAGCGGTTTAATGCCATATAATTAATTAAATTTAACATATTGTAATCTCAGATATTTATATAATTTATAAGTAATATGGATAACTCATATTATAGCTCATTGTTCCTAAAATAATACCTCAATGGCGCTTTACAAACATTTTTCTGTATGGTATTTATTTAATATAACTCAAAATTTAAATAAAACGAATTACGGTTTATTTTGTCATTTCGTTTTAAGGTTTTATTTAAATGATTCACAGAACACGGCCTCAATTAAAATCGGAATTTAACAGAGTTACATACCTTTGATTGTCTTTAAAGTCGAATTGAATTTTCTAAACGAAAATATGTGTATTTGCGTGACTACTTTTTGAAAACATGTTCAATTGTAGTTAACTAACGAAAATACTTTTAATTTCTATACAAATATTAACATTTTCGTACAGAAATTCTGATTTACTTTGTAGACAATTGAAGATAACTTTGTTATCTTCCCTTTGTAATCGGAACCCGGATGGGTATTAAGTTTTCTTCGAAACATCACTTCACTCATACAGTTTTGCACTTCCGCTCGGAAAGCATTCCATGTCATAGAGCCTGCGAACGTAAATATACGTTCACATAATGTAGTATGCTGTTTGCGTACATGTAAAAGTTTTATTATTTCTCTATTTTGAGATATTTGAGCTAGTAAGTCTGAAATGCATAGTTTTTTTTATATTCCGTAGCAGCGTTGTATAGTGGCTTACACATAAGCAGCTAGCTTTTTTTTAAAATTTAAAGTTTAAAAAAAATCTGGTGAACCTGTCATTGTAAGTTCTTTCTCCTGTCTTTCTGGGAGCAAACAAATACTTTCTTGAAAAAACCTTCTCATCTTTTGAGGTTATCCACGAATCATGCCCTTTTAGGCATCTTCATAAGAATGGAAATGCTGCTCAGATAGGCTATGAGTCATCGACTGAAACAAGTAGTAATCGGAATTGAAATTTGCCTTAGTGGGATTTTTTTGTGTTAACAACAAAGTTTTTTTTTATTTTTGCAACTGATGTATACATATTGGTAAATGCTCAGAGTAATAATGCGTGAACCTATAGAGAAGCCCTATCTCTATGTTTCATGGAACGCAAGCGATGTTGGTTTGTTGGTTAGCAACCAATTGGTAAACATTTTGTTTTATTTGACACGGTTCGATCGGATGTTTTTTTAGCTGTGCTTGGCTTTGTTTGTAAATATTTTTTTTACGTTGATATTTATGTTATAATAAATAAAACTTGACTATGGTGAATTGCAGTATGTTTGGTTGCATCAGTAAGTGCGTCAAAGGTGTTAAAACAGTCAGTTTTCACAGGTAATTGATTCCGAATATTTTTCCATGATTTACATTGATTTTTGGCATTTATTGTCCCGACACGTGTATTATGTTGCTTAAAAACTTTCCTTACATCAACATATTTACTTCAGATACTATTTTTTCTTAATTTAGGAGATAAATTTGTGAATTACTCGTAAAGTATGTTTACTGTTGATAATGCGAGTTGATTATGGGCAATATGGCAGGGCACTAGGCATCCATATAAAGTTTGAGTTTATATCGAGTAAAGATCGATTAAAATTTTACTCGAAAATAGCAACGTTAACTTCGAAATCGCATCTAAAATGACGTGTCCAAATTTCAGTCCGCTACAACTCGCCATTCGGATATGTGACGGACAAACAAACAAACTCAACACAGGACTTTGGTTCAATGGAGTTGGGATTTATGTCTCAATAAATATATTATGAATAAAATGAATAAATAAATAAAAAAATCAACACAAACATGTTTTTTCTTGAATTGATATTGGAATTATAGAAAAATAGATAGGAATAACCGTGCAATGATAAAGACACAGGTACATATTTAAAAGTAATTACGGCCAATAGTCATAAAATGGTTTTCCAACGTTTAAGCTCCTCTCTAGGTTACGCATTATACTCTGAGGGTAAATGCAAAGAAAAAAATTGATAAATAACAAAAAAAAAAAAAAAAAATTTCTTTCTTATTATTTGCATAAAAAAACATACATAAAAATATTTTTTAGTCAGAATTAAGAAAAATTACGCATTGAAGGGTTACGCAAAAATATTCTAGTTTAAAATTGAATAATAATAATCAAATTAGCTGTACGATCAAAACTCCAGTATTGGTAGTTAATAAAAATTAAACCAAATCCTCTCCCGATGTTGAAAAATGCGGTACGTTTACTTTTCAGTGAACTTTTTACATCTGAGTGAGTTTTTTTTTACCCAATCATGTGAAACAGGCTTTTACACGTGTACCTAATATTAAAGCGCGTTCAGTTAAAACGGTAGGTGTTCAAATGTTATTACATTGCACGTATTTTTCTGACATTTTCAATTTCTCATTTCTCAAAATTATATTGCTGTGATAATTTAAATTACGTGTTTATAAAATTTATGTCTGTAGCATTAACTTTGTGTTTCATTTAGGATAAAATGTACGTATGTTAATACAATATTATTTCACAATTTTCTTCCCGGTAAACTAACTATCACCAATATTTTGAGTTTGTTCAAATTTTTGTAGACAAGAACTGGATTTAGTTCCTTGGAAGTTATTCAAATTACTATATTACAACAGCGATAAAGAACATCACAAAGAAAGAAATATAGATGTATGACTGTATGTTTTCTGAATAAAATGAAATAAAATAGAAATCTGGACTATTTGGCTGTTTTTAGTAGCAAAACAGAAATAAAAGTCATGTAAACTCCCGTCAAATGTCATTATTAGTTTGAAACACATGAAATTTGTTTTTTTTTTACACTTTATATTTGCACATATAAGGGCGGCCATATTGACTTAAGGCCAAATAACACCGCGAGGCTGACAAAAGGGCATATTTTATTTTGTCGGCCTTGTTGTTTAATGGTCAGCGCTTTTGCCAACCATGCAAGAGGTCTCGGATTCGATTCCCGACATGGTTGATATGAAATGTTTATTTACAGGAGTGTTTTCACACCAGAATATTTCATGGTCCCTAGACTAATAGTCCCTGGTACCTGAAGCGTATAAGACTGATCACCTTATCTTTATGTAGCAAAAAATAACCAAGATACGCTGCAATTGGTTTACTAATATAGTGCTCTATGCACCATTAAGTGCGGGAAGGGAATGATGATGATAATATTGCCTTAAGGCATTTTTTTCCTTCCTACTCGAACCGTTAGTTTGAGAAAATTAGAAGTACATGGTATGTAGAATCTTATAATTTTATACAAAATTTGGAACAAAAATAAACAAAATATCTATTCTTAACGATGGTTAGAGGAAAGGGGGTGAGAAGGAAAGAAGAAGGACGAAAAAAAACTCAAATATTTACATAGTGACATTTCAATTTTGATTTAAATGTAAATAAGTTCTGGCATTCATTCTTTATATCCTGTACCCTTCAAGTATAACAGTATTTTCTTAACAAATTACAACAGGGATGGAAATTACCTTAAATAAGGGAATATGGATGTCAAGGCATTTACAGGGCTTGTGACCTGTCATTGGCTGGTTTAAGTGGCCACTTTACACCCTGTGTGTAACATTCACCATTTTGCCTATGTTTGAACATCTATATTTCTTCAATTGTTCCATTTGTTGATTTTAGTGAAATTAAAGAGCTGAAACCTTTATTGTTGTGAAGAGATTCATCTGACTGAATTATTTCACATACTAGGCAACGCCTGAAAACAATTTTTCATTTTTTACACTTCTTTTTCGACCAGTTGGTTTCATTAGAATATTTGAGTTTGTCTACGAACATTTGGACAAACTCAAATATTTTATTATTATCTTTTTTGTTTTGAATGCAGTTCCGCTTCAAAAAGGGACAAGCTCTTGCGCTTGGAGATAGACTTACTCTGAACTATCATTAATACGATTATATTTGAAGGTTTTCATATTTTTGCAGGCACTTGGCGTTTGGGTTGGGTGCTTTGTGATATCTGGATATCTATGGACGTTCTTCTCTGCACCGCCTCCATCCTGTCTCTATGCGCCATCAGCGTGGATAGATATTTGGCCGTCACTCAACCTCTGAAGTACTCCAGAAGACGGCGATCTAAAAGACTCGCTTTGCTGATGATATTGGCTGTATGGGCTGTTGCGTTGGCAATAACCAGCCCCCCGATGCTGGGATGGTACGTAACAATTACGTTTAACAAATCATTTTATTTATTTATTTGTTTGTTTATATTACATAAGTTTACAATTTCACGAACTTTTTATTAATGGCCGACCAAAACAAGATTTTCAGCCGAAATCGGAACTTATTGAAATCAGTCAAAAGTCACTTCAAAACGCCCAAAATTAGGCGCTTACGAGTAAAAACAAAAGGTTACAGGTAATGCGACTGAATCATGAGCCATAAGATGCACCCGACTACAGCCAAACATAATTACATACATCTTCATCGCAGTTTTCGTCTAAGCCGAAGTTTCGGTCAAAATTGACGCCAGTACCACAATAAATATTTTTTACTGTATACGAAAGAGCACGAGAATAGAACTTGTAATAAGGAAAACAGAGATTTTGTTCTGTGTCCGGTGTTTGTGTGAAAAAGACAAAAACAAAAGAAGAAATTCGTTCAATTAGTTAATTATTGTCAGTAAACGGAAGTGCATGGTTAGTCTTATGACCAGCGTTTTTATGGATTTTAATTTATTTTGCTATAACAGGCCTTAATTATAATACATTTTTTATAAATTATGGAAAATTAATTATTAAACAGTATGTACATACCTATCTACGTTTTTCTTTCAATGTCTGACAGGATATTCTGTCTTTTGCTTTAGGTAATACAATGTTACATCACTACGTGTTAAGGAATTTTATGGCAAAGCCTTTTAAGTCTTAATACATTGCACACTACAAACGGTAAAAAGTGACGGATTTAACTATATTATAAGAGTCCATTGCAGATAAAGTGAACGTACTCTTTTTTAAAAAATTAAATAATAATAATTTGCCTAACTTCTGTAATCAATATAATCCAAAAATCTTTTTTCCTGGTTCTTTGTTAACGAAACATTCATCTTAATTAAAATAATCCAAAAAGCTTTGTTGAAAAAAATGCGGAATAAAACTTAGTGTATAAGCTTTGAATACAAAATTTTTACTATTTTTTCAGTGGTTCACTTAAATGTGGCCGTAGATTATATTGATAATGTACGTATGTATCCAGTTGTATGTCGTCGTTCCATAACGAAATAAATAAACACTGAAAAACAAAAAAAAACTAAAATTAACATTAACTCGTAATGGTTTCATTAATGTCTCAAAATTACTTAATTTAAAATATCTTGTAATAAACCTTTGAAATTAACTGTCAATCTTATTATTTGAGACATCTGTCTTTCTACGTAATATTCCGAGATTTCTTAGCTTCCGTGAATGTAACAAAATACGAATCCTTGACAATCTGACGTTTAAATTAAAATCCAAATACCCGGTATTCAGACATGAGCTTGATATCATGTGCCGCGCGAAAATTTATTGAATTATTTGAAACAGTAAACTTGTTCATTTTTGATGTGACACGCACTGCGTCTTAATTGGAATTGTTAAGTGTCTACTGATTTATTATTATTTTCATCTATTTATTTATTAAAATCAACACAGTCATACAAAATTAAACAATACATGTGTTAACGAAAAGGCGGACTGTTAATGAAAATCGAATTTCATTCAGTTTTGTCTTTGGATAGGAACATGAAATGAATACCTACCTTTAATATTATCTGAATGTTCTCCAATTTCTGGCACAGGATCACAAAATGAACCATAAAATATAACAATATTTTCCACGATGCGCGACGATTCCAACCACTTTTTATCCGATTTTATGTCAAGTCAAAAATGTTGTTTGGTTTTTGTTCTAAATCCGAATCTTCTAATTTTGAATATCTTCTATCTTGATGTTTGGTAGGTACCATAAGGATGGGTCAAAAGAAGGATGGAAACGAAAGGTAATCGGCCAGGAATAGTATCGATAAATGCTGTTATTTACTTAACAACATGCAAGGTAACAAAAAAATCTCTCTCTCAGATGGCGCTACAGCCCATATCAAGCTTTTGACTCCTGCATTTTTCGCTTCCAGCTCTGTCTGTCGTCAGCCGCCGTCTTCCAATTTGCCACCTGGAGAAAATGCGCTGAATCCTTTCTCACAGCATTTTCCCATCTCAGCCAGGGCCTTTCCATTAATCTCATTCCACCCGGGTGTCCATTCATTAATCATTGTACAAGTTGTAGTTGTAATTGGCTTTTTTTATTTTAAGTGGCTATTTTTTATAAAAATAATTATATTTTTGAAAATGTCATTCTTATAATTTATCCAAATATTTAAATTTTGGTGACCATTTGCAATGAGTTAGAAATAACTCACTATTAGAAAATAGAAGTCTATTTGAGGTATATTGGATTTCTAACCTCGGACCTCTGATCCGTGAGTCTGCGATACTAGCCACGTGACCACAACCCAATTCTTCGATTTATACCAGCCGAATTTGTCTAGACTTTCATATTTCCCTGCCTAAAATTTTTACCATCTCTGTTCAGTTGAGTGCCGAAAATTGGCGTTTATTTAAGTAAAAAATAAAATAACTTCTATATGCAAAACCGTCAGAAAGGGTACAATTAATTCAAATTTGTTTTATTTTATATATTTAATGAAGGCAACAGAATACAACACAATAAATATATCAAAACAACAAGGAGAGAGAATAATGCTTAGGTATAAAATGACATTTTAGTTCTATTCCAATTAGAGCCTAATTTTTTTACTAAGCATGTCAAAACTGGGTGTGTGTGTGTGTGTGTGTGTGTGAGTGAGAGGGGGTGGGTGGGAGGGTGTGTATATGTGTGTGTGCAAGTGAGGGTGTCATAAAAAAAGATATAAGTGAGGATAATTGAGTAGTGTAGTATCAAAGACGGACATCTGTCATTCTGGTGGAAATTTAGATAACAGCTGATTCTGATAGATTTTGACTCATTCTTTTGAATGGTACTATCCATGCGTTACAAAAACGGATAGAAAGTTTGAAAAACGCCATCAAAAATCGGTGTTTATTTCCAAATCGGACTCCTACACACTAGTTTACTTCCAAAATCGGACACCTGTACAACCAACCAATCAGACACTGGTATTTGGGTAACGTGATTAGTAAACTGGCATGGCTGATAGTGTGCTGCCGTCAGTTGTTCGTTGTGATAAGCTTCGCTCAAAATTTTGTTATTTTATTGTAAAAAACAGTTTATTTTACTGGAAATAATATTGACATGGATCAAGCAATTAGACCTGCTAGCGACAATAACGTTAGGAAGAGAAAATCTAAACCAGAAAAGTGGAAAAAGAACATCGATTTAGAGGGCGGAAGAGTTGATGACAACATAGTAACCGTTGTTTTGTAATATTTAATGGACTAATTATTTAGGTTTTAATTTTTTTATAAAAATTAAAAGGTTTCCAAATAAAATTTTGCTGTCATTTATGATATAAAAAAAAAACATTACCACAATACCAAATCCGCACCTGACAATGAATTCGAATGGTTGGATCAAAAACAGACATCTGTGACTGAGTTTGTGTCAAAGGCGGACATCTACAAGTTTGTGAATCAAAAGCGAA
The DNA here is from genome assembly GCF_059751315.1 of Micrasema longulum. Lineage (NCBI taxonomy): Eukaryota > Metazoa > Arthropoda > Insecta > Trichoptera > Brachycentridae > Micrasema > Micrasema longulum. Next base: position 107,734 of record NW_028278762.1, read on the forward strand.
CAACTGATTTTTTTACAACAATATTTTGAGTTTTTCCAAATTTTTGTAGACAAGGACTGGATTCGATTTATATTAACATATTACAACAGAGAACATTTAAGAGAAGGTAATATGGAAGTCTAGGCATCTACAGGGCTTTGTCAATGGCTTGTTTAAGTGGCCACTTTACACACTGTGTAACATTTACCATTCTGCCTATATTTGAACATCTTTATTCCTTCAATTCTTTCATCTGTTGATATTTGTTAAGTTAAAGTGCTGAAACCTTTATTTATGCGGGTGAGATTCATATAATTGAATTATTTCACCTACATACTAGGCAACGCCGGATTTTTTTTTTCTCTTTTTTTTCAGCTCTTTAACTTCACAAACATCAACGGATGAAAGAATTGAAGGAATATACATGTTAAAATATAGGCAGAATGTTGAATGTTACGCAGTGTGTAAAATGGCCACTTAAACCAGCCATTGACAGGTCATAAGCCCTGTAGATGCCTAGACTTCTATATTACCTTATCTTAAATGTTCTTCATCTTTGTTGTAATATGTTGATTTTTTACAGTTAAATTTCAGCAACTAGTAATGAAATACTGATATTTGTAATTCGAAATATGTGTTTTGATATTTATAATTAAAGTATTGGAATAGAAAACAAAAACAATCTATCAATAGATATATCAGGGTTAGAAAGTGAGTGTAGATAAAAATTATCTAGATGACAGATGTCCGTCTTTGATACTACACTATTCAATTACAGTTAAAGATTTAAAGATTTTTCCGAATATTATTTTTAAACAATGTTGCAGAGTAAAATGTCGATGTCAAAAGTATCTAGTTGATTGTACAAGGTAAGGGCACGATCAATGAGTGAATTTTTTTATGCATTCGTATTGTATTTTGATATATGAAAAAGTTATGTGTGTCTTGTCCGCCTAGATGGGATATTGAAATAAATCGAGTTGTAATACAATTATGTAAAATTAAATTATAGGCTTATCTATCCTCACTAGGTATTGTAAATACCTGCTCAGAGGTAGGCAGCATTTATTTATTTGTATACAATTCAGAAAATTTAGTCTTATTTTTAATCTGTTGAACTTAATAACTCCCTAGGGTGTGAAATTCAGTATTTATCTACGAGTATTTTGACAAACTCAAAATATTGTTGATAATTATTATACAGAGCTATCTACGTACTCAGGATTCGTATTGTGTCACGGTCATAGCGTATACAGAAAGAACTTTTTGGAGAATAATTATTTTTGTGCGTTGGAACTTTGCCACCTCACCACTGCATTACAACATTTACATCAAAAACATGATGATAATTATTTTATTTGTATTTTTTCAGGTATGAAATCGAAAGAGGAGAATGTCGGTACAACCAGAATCCGGGATATGTGGTTTTTTCTGCTATGGGGTCCTTCTTCATCCCCATGGTTGTGATGTTATACGTATACGTCAGGATATCCTGTGTTGTCGCCAGGAGACACCAACAACTATCCTCAACCACCATTAAAGGACCCAAGGTAACAATAATAATACAACTGTTTTTTGTTTATTGAGACGAGTTGTTGTCCCGTGACCAGTAATTTGTTTAATTTTTGTAATTTTATTATTTGTTTACACGGGATTTCTTCAATCTTTAGTAAACGTCAATGACCTAAAATTATGAAATCCAATTTGTTCGCACTCAAACCATCAGTGGTACGCGAGAAGCAGCCAGCACGGACAGAATTTTCAGACGAGGGGGTTGCCTTCACTCCTTCAATCAAACAACCGGCGAACTTTCATTTAAACACTTATTGTAACAAACATCGTTCAAAATAAAGCGGTAAATAGAACAGAATACCCGGCTGGTGATGTCCAGAACTGTGCAGCGTCCCAGCGGGTGGTCTCTCTCTAGCGGCCGCTCGGAAGAAACCCTCTCTTTTTTGCTAATACCTACCCTTATAACACAAAACAAAGATCACATCTGAGACCGTAGGTGCTGTTTGCTTACGTAAAAGGATACCTCCACGTAGAAGCGCACGAAAGAAATAGCCGGCTATATCTTGCCTACTTTACAAGGCATCAGGTTCTTGACTTCCTGGACGTTCACTGCTGACTGTTCGTTGGCAGTTCATGTCAGAACTACGGGACGTGAACCTGATGTGGTAGGATGCACAGGAGCTGGCAGCTGACAGATGCTTGGAGGATCTTCGTGGACACAATATACTCCAACTATAGAGTGAACATGGGATGATGATAATGATAAGAACTATGGTTTCCTAATTATATAAATCCTATAATGATTAAATCGGTTAAACCTAAATTTTTGAAATCGTTAAAATTTTTAAATGGATAAAATACTTTTATAATTAACTATCATGATCGTCTAGAATTCATTATCAGTTAAGATTTCAGAAGAATTTTAGCTGGTTTAATATTCTCAAACAAAATAATGTCTAATTGAATAGATGCCCATGATATCCTTGCTCAGATTAAACTTGATGTACTTTTCTGTAATTTGCGTACAAATGCTATCTTTGATGTGCGAAACTTTTCGTCAAATTTTTTCCCCTCTGTCAACGATCCTTAGAACAGTTAACAAAATCTCACTTAACAGTACTGTCTATGTGTTTAAGTAATAACACTGTACAAACATGTATTAGGGACAGAGACACAGTTTTTAGCGACACAATCAGGAACGACCCATGCCTGTAAACTTGCCCTGACTCGCTAGAAAGTCCGTGTTGAGTCGGGACTTTTATAATGTACTGTATTACGAATATATTTGCATATACATATTCACATTATATTTTATACATACGTATTAAGTTTATACATATCATTTATACTTAATACATTATACCACTTTTTTTTTGTAAAGGGAATTACCCGCTAAGACTTTATTTTAGAGGCTTGTCAGCAGGTGCGAAAGAGGGGATATGGAAGGAGGTAGTGAAAAATTCACCACAACACCCAGATCAATTGAGAAGAAAATCTTTCATGGATTTTTTTCTTGCAACTGGCGGGAATCGAACCTGCGACGCCAATTTCACAGTCGGCCGTCTAACCAACTGCGCCACAACGCCTTACATTTAACATTTATAAATACATATTGGTCGTTCACCAGTAATTCCGCATTCTTTTGCAGTAATCCATTCCCGTTCGAGCAAATCAAATACTCAAACCAGATTTGAATTTTAAAAATGACTCTGACTCCTTTGTTACCTGATCCAGTAAATTAAAAATCCTCGGACCTGCCACAGAGAAATGCCTCTGAGCCAAAGTTGTTTTACTTTTTGGTACGTAGTAATTTACGCTGGAGGAATATCTTGTTATTATTTTTTTGATTAACTAACTGCATAGACAAAAAAATCTAAAGTCTGCTGATTGTCTTGAAAAAAAAATAAAAGAAGTATAATTTTTTTCTTAAATAGAGTAACAAAATTATTTAAGTTCTTCATATTATTTATTTGTAGATACGTAATTATTGTTTTTATTATATAGTAATTAAATAAAATCTCGCTAAATTTCAACCCAACGCTAAACGTATGTCCACCCATTGAAATTTAATACAAAGGAGATCTATTGTTACAAAAAGAGAAATGCCTCAATTTTTTTCATTTTCTTCCTTTTATAATTCTTTCCATTTCGGGAGAGAATGGAAACATTTTAAGACAAAACTCGTCCCTATAATTACAATAGTAATATTACAATATCACTTTCAAAGAAAGACTTACAATTTTTATTGAAATTTTCGTTATCGTTTAAAGATTACCGTTTTTTTCTTGGCCCGGCATTTTGTTTTTATAAAAATAGGGTTAAATCATGGATTTCAGAAATAAAAGATTGATTTACATCAAAATTCTAAATTATACGAAAAAATAAAGTATTAGGTATTAACATAAGTTGTGTTAATTTTTTCAATTTAATAAATAATCACCAAAAGTAAAATAAAATGTACTTTTTCATATTCATAATAGCTTAGAATATAGAATATAAGTTTGTTATAATATGACTTTTTTGAGATTAGTTGTTCATTTTTAATGTATTAAAGATTATTTTTTTTATCCTTTCAGATATATTAAATTACACATTGTTACAAGTAAATTACGAACTTTTGAATTACTTCTACTATAAATTTTTAAACATGTTTGTATTAACTTATTTTTTTAACCTCTGTACTCGTTTAACTGCTAGCTATTTTTGTTTATAAATTTTATTATGTATTATGTTTTATAAAAGCAAATTTGTATTTTATAAGCCCTATGGGCGTTTAATGTATAAAATTTTTTTTTTTTTAAATAAGTATTTTAATTCTGCTTTTGTATAAAATATGATGGTTTGAAATATAAATACGTCTAAAAATAAACATTGTTATCTGCATGTCTCTAAAGTATGAATTAAAAAGATAAACTCCTTGGGAATATTATATTAAATTATGTAAAACATGTTTTCGATTTAAATTTAAAAGTTACGTCAGTCGAAAAAAAAATTTCTACTCAATACGATATTGTTTTTGCTTTTAGGTAACATTTAGTATTTTATTTTATTACAAGCCTTAAAAAGAGAAAATCGATGAGTTGTCACTTTGTTCATCTTCACCGTACACTGTGCAAAAATCGCGAGCCGCTTTAGCAGCTTCGTTCCCTCGATAGAACGAGAACATAAGGTGTAAAAAATACTCACTTTCGTTTGCTCAATTCCATTTTGAAGGCTTGTATTCAAGTAAAATAAATAAATAAAATTAAATTCAAGTAAATACATGTAACTTCAAAGCAAATACAAAATCTTGTAGAGCAGAAAATTATGCAGTGTTAGGACACTTGCGCTATTAGATTTGAAAAAGGAAAATATGATGATGTTGATTTTATCCAGTGAGCTATAAAATTATGTTTCTTTTTTTTTAAACTTTAAATTTTACAAAAATTTGCTGGCCTATCAAATGATCAAACAGAAATGGTTAAAATTTTCACTTTAATTTAAATAAAACACAATTACGCTTGTTTTCAGTGGGCAGATAGAGCTTGAACATATAAACTTATTAAAAGTAATACTTTTATTTTACACATTATAAAATGAGGAGTGTGGAATCAGATTATGAGTTTGGTAGAAGATTGGAAGAATTGAGGAAAAAAAAGGAATTTAAAAAAACTAAGTCGAATTAGAGAATCTATCGGTATAATAATGTAACCAAAGAATTTGCATTTTTAAATTAAGAGACTGCTCATTATAGAGTATGGCACCTTATAGTATTTTTGGATGTGTGCTCGTGAGTTGATTCGATATTAAATGAGTAAAATAGATTACAATTGAAGTTATTTATTCAGTGGCTACACACGGGTTACATCTTATTATTTTGTACAGAAGGAATTTACAAAAGTGAGCACTAGCGGAGAGCCGGTGGCCAGGCAACACAAACTGTCAAGATGAAATGTGTCGAGTTCTTTCGATGTAAGGTGTTTAGTAGCCTCGTCCAGGCTGAAGTTGCAGCGAACTACGCGTTGCGGGCTAAAGCAGTGTTCGGATCTGCCAATCTCACGGCTGTTGCTGTTGCCCGCCTCAGTATAACTAAAATATTCACCTGGAAATCCATAAATACCGTAATTCTAAACAAATTTATTATTTCAAATTGTAAAGAATCCATACGAAGGATTTTTGTCCAAATATAAAATATTCAACCATAGCGCTCAATTTTATTATACTCGTACATCTCAATATTTTTACATCCATGGGTTGAAATAATGGTTTTTCTTGTCTGCTTTTCTTCAAGTAATTTTCAAATACTGAAAGTTGAATACAAAAGCTGACTGGCCATATAAATCATTGAAAGAAAAGTCATTATGTAAAAAATGGGACTTATATATTTCGAAACAACGTCATTTGGAATACTCGGGTTTCCAATCAAAAAGTAATGAATCGTCGGTGGAGAAAAATAAGGCCTAGGCATTTACAGGACATATGATCTGTTTTTGACTTTGTACAATATATAACATTCTCTATTATATTATTTGTATTTTCAAAACAAACTTTAAAATAATCAGTTCTTTTATGCAACATGAAGATCTAAAAATATAAAATTAAAAAAGAAATCAAAAGCAATGTCTCAGAAATGCATTATGTACAAAGGAAATAAAGTCGTTTGAAGAAATGCCCAAAAAATCATCAAAAATAAAAAAAGGTGTTAAAAATTACATATTTTGAGTAAATATGTAAAAAAATACTAGGTTAGAAAAATTATAAATAGTGAATATACTTATGTGTACGTATAAAAAAAAACTTTAAATATTAAAAGTAAATATAAGTGTACAAATAAAGAATAGATTCAATATTATAAATTAGGATTTATTATCTAACTCCTGAGACTTTTGAGTTCCAGCTGTCACTCTCTCTCCTTGGTGGTCTTCCGGGCAGACGGCGAGCAGCCTGGATGTCATAGTAAAGGGGTTTTTGGAGCTGTCCAGCATTTACGTAATCTCTTCATAATCTTTTTACTTTGCCCGAGGTATCGCAATTTCGTCTAACTTCTTGACTCCGGATTCTGCCTCTTTGGCTTTTCCCTGCGATTGCCCTTAGTCCTTTCATCTCTGACGTTCTGAGCAGTTATTTAGTTTTTCTATATGGTTATTCTATCAAGTTTTTTGTATTTTATTATCTCTATCTTTCCTCGCCTCTATTGCATACACCATGGTTGGTCTGACGCACGTTTTGTTTATCCGAATAATGTTTCCAATACGCCAGTGTTCATTGTACCATACGACATTTCTTAGACATCCAGATTTTTACTAACTGAGATGGATATATTCTCATGATCACTATGGCTGCATCGTCTGCGTGGCACGTGGTGTTAATGACCTTATCTCCCTTGGTAGATTCACCACTTTCTTCATTCTTAAAAGCGATTTATATATTTATTCTGCTTGTGTAAGGTTTTTGGCGTAAATTAAATTAAAATTAAAATAAAATAAAATAAAAAAAATAAAAATATTGTTGTGTTAGATTAAGTTATAAAGATGCCAAACTTGTTTTGTTTCTTTGTCGTTCTCAATATGTTGGTGTGCTTTATTAGATCAAAAGCAAAATTTTGCGAGTACCCTTTTATCAGTTCCTTCGCATACCTTAAATTATTATCAACAAACCTTCTAATTCTTCACGAAATTGATTTTTTGCATTCTTTTTTGCTACCATCTTAGTATTTTAAAGAAATATAAGTTTGGAATCCATCATACACTTAAATATTTCATTTCACTAACTTCATTCAATGTTTCATTATCTACTCCAATTGACCGCGTAACTACTGTTCTTTTGTTTCATATATTTTGTTTTGATTATATTTAATTTGTCGGCCTCGTGGTGTAATCGTCAGCGCATTAGCCTGCCATGCAAGAGGTCTCGGGTTCGATTCCCGACATGGTTGATATGAAATTATTTATATAAAGGATGTTTTCACACTAGAATATTTCATAGTCCCTGGACTGGTACCTGAAGCGTAAGACTGATCATTTTACCTTCATGTAACAATAATGATCAAGACACGTTCCGATTAGCGTACCGATGCATTGCCATATGCACCATTAGGTGTGGAAAGGGAATGATTAATTAATTAATTTTTAGCCATATAGATACATTATTTGGATCATGATTCAATTTGTCCATCTTTATTTTATAATTTTTTCCCGATATATATTAAGGCATCGCCTGCAAAAAGTTTTATTTTAGAATATTTTTATGTCTCTTCAGTATCATAAATGTATATAATAAATAGAACCGGTCCGAGAACAGATTCTTCCAAGATTAATTGTACCTATACAGTGCCCTTTGCACCATTGAGTGCAAACAGATGTATGACGATGAAATATTATCAACATTTAGACATCAAAGTAAAATATCTATTTCCACTATTTTAGCTATTTTAAAGTTTGAAAAAAGGTTAGTGTGAAAGCACTTATATTAAGAGGATTTAAAATAAGTTTTGTTTTACAATTTTTCAAATCTTTCCCCCAAAACTTTTCTAATAAATAATCTCTTCGAGAAAAGAATAATTTTGAGGAAATTTATCTTAATAAAAGTAATATGAAAACTCAGTATGAAAGAATAATCAAGACCAAAAGTTGGCTCTCTCATGGTTATTTGAAAAGGGGGACTTTGGTTACCTAATTACATTAAAAGAGTAAATAATTTTAACTGCGACTGTGAAATACTTTCAAAAAGAAATTTCCATAAATTATAATCAATTTTACATAAACATTTTTGTATTTCACGCCACCAAATTCTCATAAAAACGGAATTAATTATATTTTTTTCGCAAAACAATTATATTAGTTTTTTTTGTTTTTTATTTATTTATTAATTTAACAATAAACACGGCAAGTAGTCCCTTTTACTTTACAAAAAAAATCCATTGTGTAGAATTAAACACTTACAGTAGATAAAAGAGGGAAAAAAAATAAATAAAAAGTTTATATTTACATATTTTATCACAATGGTTTCATTCATTAAAAACGCTCATATATCGTGTAAAAAAATATAAAGTCATATACATATACATAAGGAACAAAAAATTTAAAAAACATTTAAAGGAATTTAAAAATAAAAGTGTACGAAAATTTTTTTTAATTATTTTGTATTTAAATTTTTAAAAAAAGGACAGTTAGGTATATTTTAAATCATAATTACTATGAACAAATACATGCAAAATTATAAAATCTAAGTTAAGGAGAAAAAATGTTTTTTTTTAAGTTTACAAACAGCATTTTTTTATTAAATTTCTTATAATTTCTACCTATTTATTTCTTTTGAATGGACTTTTGGAAATACCAAAATAATATCAAATTCAATACATTTTTAAAAATCGTATTCCTACATTAGTACACCCCTCTCTTGGTGAAAAGACCGGAGTTTTGACGTTTGCTAAAAGAATACCATGTTTGAAAAAATATTTATTTTATGTTTTGGAATTCAACCATAAACAAGTACCTAGGTACCTACTTGAATTCAATATTTGAATATTAACAATTTTCAGTTTTGGAATTTAATCACATAAGTATTTAGGTACCTACTTATCAATGAAAAGTCTTTTGCCAACGTTTGGGAAGGACAACGTCTTTTGGGTCCGCTAGTATTAATAAATATCCCTTTTAATGCAAAATGATTATTTCTAGTAAAACTTTACTTTCACTGACTCGTTTGGGTAAATTCATGAAGGTACTGGACACTAGATATTTTTTTTAAAAAGAGTCATTGACATTTTTCTGGTCATGCGGCTACAAGAGTAGATCCCTGCAGAATGCTCGCACGAGATTTTTCTGTAATTTAAATTATTCGATTCCAAAAACACGTATGACATTTGCAGAGGGGAATTTCTCTTTTGTGGCCCCAAGAATGCTCAATGTCCTGGATGAGCATATTAAGTTCTCTAAAACGAAAGCCATTTTCAGAAAGAGTGTTTGTCTAAGAGAAGAGACCATTGCAGGAGACTGCTGCGAGATATTGCATAGATTTAGATATAACTAAGCGTGTGGTCCAGATGTTTATTAAACAATACGTATGTTGATGTAATAAGATTTCATTTTTAATTTTGCTATTATTTAATCATGCACATGCTTCTACTTTTCATAACGTTGTATCCCAACTCACCACAGGGCCCTTGGCCTCATAGGGTTTAGGATACGTTATTATTTTTTCTTACATATATGTATTTAGTATTTTTATGAATAAATAAAATAAGGATATGAAACAAGTACGAATATATAACTAGCATTGTCTAAATTAAAATCGGGCAAAAGTCAATTAATCCAATTTTAGCCACCTTACCTCATCAAATTAGGTGCATATAATATGCATTTGAATCAACGTCCGCGTATTTTTTTTTTTTTTTTTTTATTCCAGTAAAATGGCTATAAAGTGCAGAGCCAATTCTACCATATGAACATATAAACATGAACATAAATATAAATATAAACAAAAATATAACAACAAACATAAATATAACAATAAACATAAATATAACAATAAACATAAATATAAACATAAAATAAAATTTTATATTGCAGCACTTATGGTGGTCTTAACATATCGCGCCATCGCTTGAACAACGGTGATTGGATCCACTCTGCAGTGGCTTGGAGAATTTCGTTATTAGATTTTTTTTAGGCGTTCCCATAAGCTCCAGGCTCTTTGGCGAAGCAGGGCAGCGAAGGTGTTTATTCGTCCAGCTGTAAACATTTCAGAGGCACTGCAGTACCTGGGCAATCCGAATAATTGTCGGTATGAGTTGTTATATGTGATCCTTAATTTATTCCACGCTCCTTGCGTATAGTTGTTCCAAAGTTCACCTGTATACATGGACGTCAAATACGAAGTAAATATGATTTTCTTCACTTCGTTACTGCATTGAAAGAAGCGTCTCGCTAGCATAGAGGCCCTGACATTAATGGCTCTTCTCTGTCTCTCTATGTCCTGATCGTCTTTACAATTATCAGTCAGTATGTGCCCTAGATATTTGACTTTTGCAGTTACCATTAAACTGTTGTTGTCTAGGAATACAGGTGGTGATGGGTTCACGAACTCAGAAAGTGACGTCTTGTGTTTAAATATAAGTACGGCAGATTTTTTTGCATTGTATATCATATTGTGGTCAATTGCATATTTTTCGCAAATATTGAGCAACAATCTCATACTATTAATAGATGGAGTCAATAATACCATATCATCTGCATAACTAATATTGTTAGCGCAGACGCCGTTAACATGACATCCGACTTTGGATAAATTAAGAAGCACGGTGAGATCATCCATATATAAATTAAAAAGTGCTGGAGACAGACAACCTCCTTGTCGGACTCCACATTTCAAATAAAAAGGCGAAGATGTAGCATCTCCCCATTTTACAATATTTTCCTGTTGTGTGTGCCAGGCTGCCAACGTATTAATAATACAAGATGGAATTCCTTTCTTCTCCATTTTATTCCATAATATTTTATGATTTACGCGGTCAAATGCTTTACTCAAATCCAGAAAGCATGCGTATGTATTTATTTTTCTTGATTTATAGTAGGCCACTGTTTGTTTTAAGGCAAATATTGCCATATCTGTTGACAAAGCTGCTTTAAATCCGAATTGGTTTCCGCAAGTATTTAATTTCTCCGAAATAATTCTTAACACCAATTTTTCGAAGATTCTGGATATCATGGTTGTTAGTGATATTGGCCTGTAATTTTGTTTTTCCGACAAGTTTACCTGCCCAGATTTAACTAAAGGTATCACAATGTTTTTGTCATATCTCTCGGTAGGTGTGTATGGTTTAGTATCGCCGTAAAAAGAACACAAAGATATTGTGATATGTTTGAGCCGGCGTAACGTATATGTTCTATTTTGATACCGTCGTGTCCAGCAGTTTTTCCTGGTGAAATTTGTTTTATGGCAACATCAATGTCTTTACTATTGATTGCAGCGAGGCTACCAAATTTAGCTGACAGATAAATCGAGTCTGGTTTTGTATTATCATTACAGCCGGAAGTTTCAGAGAAGTATTCTCTGAATAAACTGGCTATAATTCCATCACCAGTAGTTCCGTTAACACAAAGAGGCATTTTTGTTTTATTGTTAAGTATTGCTGATGATTTTCTCCAAAACTTTTTGAAATCTTTATTTTGTAAGGCAATTGTCATACTGTCCATTTGAATTTGATTAGAGTTACGTTGGCATTGTTTGAGAGATTTTTTAAATATTTTTTTTAATCTTTTTCTGGATTCGAAAATTTCTCCTGATCTTGGTTTTCCTGCTTCTATCCATTTAATAAATGCACTTCTAGATTCTGAGTAGTCATTTGAAACTCTGTCGTTCCATCCCGGGACTATGTACCTCGGTTGATTGACACGGTCCCTTTTGAATGCTGTTGTCGCCGCCTCGCGAACCGCTTGTATAATATTTGTATACAGTATATCAATATCATTTTTATGTGAAAAATCTTCACATTGATCACAACATAACGTGATCGAATGAGGGATTATAATATTTTTTATAGTAATATCTGCAAGACGTGTATAATTTTCAATGTTTTGAATTGATCTTGGATTCCAACTGGCAGGATCTCTCGGGTTTGTAGTTCTATCTTGTATACTAGGAAGCTTGCTTACGTCTAGACTAACCTCTATAGGCAGATGGTCCGACCAAACTACATCGTATATGACTTTAATTTCCCTTATTGGTATATTAAGACTTTCCTTTATAATACAATGATCAAGCCAACTGGTAGTTCCATGAGCATCACTCACATAGGTAAATGAATCCACAGGTAGACGTTGCATATCAAGGCATATAAAATGTTCATCTGAGCAGAATGCATTTAGTTCTCTCCCAAATAGTGTTCTCGGGTCTGCGTTGAAGTCCTTTAGAATCATAGTATTGTCAAACCTTATTTTATTGTTGTCATTATTTCGTATTTACTGCATTTTGTGGTTACCTACCGTATTGCATAGGACTCGTCGCACATTTATTCGATGTGTATCAGTTAAATTTTAAAATAAAATGCTTTTTTTTTCAGAATACGGTTTTGAAATTTAACATACTTAAAAAAAAAAAAATACAATTTATATCATTTCGTCATTTGAATTTTAACAAAAAGGTTTCTAACTTTTTACTAAGCTCTTTATTGTACCATTTTTAATACAATTTACAAGTTTTAAACTAATTTTTTTTTATACTTACGCACCCACACACACGCACCCTCTCCCTCATTCATTCCCACACGCACATGTATCATCTTCCTCATTCATTCACGCATACACGCATTCACATACACATGAATACAAACGTCACACAAATACAATTACTAAACTTCTTTTCTTATATATTATGTGTCATTATATTTACAGTGGATTTTTTTAATTGGCTTTAGTATTGTTAAGATTTTTCTACTTATTTTGTTTATGTAATAGCTGTAAAAATCCCAAATAAAATAAAATAAATAAATAAAAACATTCGAGATTTTTTTTAATGTACTTTAAGGAAAAAGTTATCACGGAAATTTATTTAAATTCATGAATGAATTATGTTGTGTACATAAAACCTTCAAAATACAAAAATTAAGTTATTCCTTGGTCTCCAAAATTTCAAATTACGATTTTCTCCTTAGGAGGAGTTCTCCTTAGAGGAGTTAAGGACGCTGTGGTTCGAGAATTCGAAACCCAAATATTAAAAAAAAAAATGCCATCAGGAACAGGGAATTATCACATACTAAAATATTTTTAATGGACGTAATTAATTCTATTTTCAACATTTTCTAATTCATTTTTTAAAAAATTCAAAAAATTGTATTTTAAAAATCAAAGACAGTTGTGCCGTCAAGATTTGTGAGAGTGTACTGAACAAATTTGAATGGTCACGACCGTTTTGCGCGAATCTAAAATTACAAATTTTAAATAAATTTTATGCTACAAATAATTAACAAAAATTTTATTCAAAATGTTAATTAAAAACAAAAATTTTAACGGGACCGTATTTTATAAACCTTTATTCCTTTTGAAAAAAAAAACCTGACATTTCCCTATGGCCACTACCGCACTGAACTATGGTTGCATCGTCTGCGTAGCATGTGACGCTACCGACCTTATCTCCCTTAGTTCTTAATTTGCCACTTCCTCCATTCTTGAAAGTGTTCTAATATATTTGTTTTGTTTGCGTAAGAAAAGTTTTTTGTTGAACTTGCTTTGTTGTTTTGAATATGTGCTTTACAAAAATATTACAAAATAATTATGTCCCGAATTGAGTTGTATTAACTCCTGGGAATGTATGTATTTCAAATATGTTATACCTTGTATTATTTGACTTTTTTTTTCGTTTTGTGTTTTTATGTTTATTTTCAACATTATCTAAACGCAAAATCTAAGATCGTCAACATTGCAGTTAGAGTACTTTACGTAGGGCACGTCCCTATGTAACCTATGTTTTGTATGTGTGGATGGTTATTTTGATATTCCGGCGCGCAACACGGAGAAAAATTGGCAATCAAGCCGAGACTAGAAAAAGGTTTCCCGTGCCTAGTATACATATTCAACAACTCTAAATAACTGAGGTACAGACCACGTTCCAAGTCAGGAAGGAGTGCATATTTTTTTTCAAAAGTTAAGACATGGGGACTCGAAAAATAAACTCAACAGTCGAAATATTTAAATTCATTTATTCAATACGTTTTATTTCAATTACATAATATATATTTTTTAATTTAAAGACTGGTTATTCATTGTAGTAAAATAAATAAAACAAAATTTGTTTTTAACCACTAAATTAGTGTTGATATATTACAGCAGAGATGAAGAACATTTTAGAGAAGGTAATATAGAAGTCTAGGCATCTACAGGGCTTATGACCTGTCATTGGCTTTCTGACTCTTTTTTTTTAAAGGAATACCCGCTAAGACTTTATTTAGAGGCTTGTCCACGGGTGAAATAGAAGGGATATGAAAAGAGGTAATGAAAAATACACCACAACACCCAGACCGATTGAGAAAAAACCGTTTTTGGATTTCTTTCTTGCAACAGGCGGGAATTGAACCCGCGACGGCAGTTTTACAGTTAGCCGTCTAACCAACTGAACCACTACCCCTGTTGATAACATATTATTATATTTTTTGAGACATACGAAAAAAAGTAACAAATGTGTTTTAATATAATGCACTTCTCACTCTTTCATTATAAAGTGCATCAAAAGACAAAAAAAAACACTTAAAATTAAAATATCATAAAAGGTTATTATTCAGATCCCAAAATGTGTTGAAATAACGGATGTTTTTTTCTTTTACAGCGGTTCTCTCGCTGGGCATGCCTCCGCGCAGAATCTGAGACCTCAGAGTCCCTCAACCAAGCGTCAAACCCTGCTCCTCAGAACCAAGCTTCCCAGCCGCCCACCGCTGACACCGGATCCCCCGCAGCCAACAACTCCCAGAACAAAATCAAAGAACCCCCTCAATCTTACGAGCTCCTCCCGACGAGACAATGCTGCTACAGTTGCGAAAAGAAGAAACACCACCACAGAAACTGCAACTCCATGAATAGAAGCGTCACCAACTTCCAAATTCAGAACGACAACGAGGAAGTCAAACTCAAAAGAAGTGCAACAGTTACTTACAAATCCAGTAAAGTGTCGAGAATCTCCATAAGATCCAAGCAGCACTTTGTTAACGAACACACAGTTGAACACCAAAACAACAGAGTGTCATCATTACGCCGTGAAACTAAAACTGCTCAAACCCTCAGCATTGTTGTCGGGGGTTTCGTAGCTTGTTGGTTACCTTTCTTCGTTTACTACCTTTTAACACCCTTTTTACCCAAGGAGTACGTCATCCCTGCTCTTATGTCTTTCTTAACTTGGCTGGGATGGTTTAACTCGGCTATTAACCCATTTATCTACGCGTTTTATTCGCCGGATTTTAGGGTTGCATTTTGGCGTTTGACAGTCAAAGGGTGCTCAAAAGACAGTCGGAAAGCGGACTTCGCATTCCAGCACAAATAAATCCAACATCTATGTAATTAAATTAATATTAATTAGCTTACTTGTACATTTTAAAAGATATTTCTGGGGAAAACGACGCTCGAATAGATTGAGTAAAATATTAGCTGGTTTTTAACTGATGCTGAAATTTAAATCTAGTCACAATCTGCAGTTATTAAAATTAGTTTAAATTATAACATATTTTATAATTTATTTATACAACTGTACAATACATGACTATTGCCAATTACAATGTATATAAATGATATAATTAGGAAACTACAAAAACATGATAAAAAAAGCACAATAGACTATTAAGGTCCTTAAAAACAATGACGAATAAGTCATGAAAACACATTATGATACATAGATAGAGATGAAGCGTCTTAAACTGGTAATCCCATCATGGAAATGATCCACCTCTCTTGGTAGGCTGTTAAATGGACCAGTCATTATCCCCACTGGCATCATGAATCGAGTTGTGGTCCCATATATAGTATCTCGCACTCATGGATAAAATGTCCGTGCTTCGAAGCCCACTCTACCTCAAATTTATTCCCATTTTCTAATAGTGAGTTATTTGAAAATAGCCCTCAAAATCAAATATTTGGGTATTGTATTTGTATCAAGAGCACAAAAATTTCTAATCAAAAAAAAAAAAAACATTAATTTGTCCTGCAGTCTGGAAGAATGAATGGTCTGTGTTGCCTAGCTCTTAAATAGTTGCTCGGTACATATAATTTTATGGGCTCCAAAATGTTGGGATTAACCCATTGAGTAGATTAAATGCCATCATAAGCAAGGCAATGCTCTTTCTGGCCCGCAAACTTGTGATAAAAATTTCAATTAAGGAGCAAACTTATTATCAAAAGTATTGCTCCTCAAAACTAAGCCGTAGATAATTTAATGTTTATCAAAAAATAAGACCATAAAAAATAATTGAAATGTGCACAAAATTATTTATTTCTTAAAAATATATCACTCTGACTAAATCTCAAAAATGCGACTGTAGATTATTATATAATAATGATTCTACGATTCATTATTTGGTTGTCCTTTTTCTATTGTTAATATAAATGTGATGGTGTTGGCGTCCCGAATACCACACTATTCCCCCACCTTTCCACATACTTTATACCGTACACCATAATAAACAATCAGAGTACATGCACATCAAATCGCAGCACGATGGATTATCAATAATTTATTCTTAATTACAACTAACCAATAACAAAACCTCTGAAAAAAAATATATAGACGGCCTCTGTGGTGTAGTGGTCAAGACCCTTGACTCACGCACTGAAAGTTCCGGGCTCGATTCATGGTTAGAAAACAAAATTTTTATGTAATTTTCTCAAGTCTGGGTGTTCTGTGTTGTAATTCGCCACTGTAACTGGGCCTCCTGGCCTATTATGGTGCATAAAAAAGCAATGTGTCGGGAAAACGCGTAGTGGGTGGTAAAACTAATGACGATAGATGCCCACTGCTGTGCGCGGAATGCAAGATTGAGAAGAGAATAATCGATAAAAATAAAAAGGGTGTGCAGCGTTAATTTGGACATGTGGAACGAATGGACAGGGACAGAACGGATAAAATGTTTACGGTGCGAAGGTACACCGATGCAAAAAACAAGAAAGACAAAAAAAACGTGGCATGATGAAATTCAACAAATAAATGTGACGCCCTTAAAACGAACTTAGCATGCCTAACGGAGGCGTTAAATGCCTTGATGGATAAACGTATTCAAGTCGATGTCATATATACTGACTTTTCAAAAGCATTCGGTAAAATTAATGACAAAAAACTCGCCCAAAAACCTTGAAGTTGTGGCATAAGAGGAGAGAGGAGAGAGGATGGATCATATCATATGTAACGAGCAGATCGCAAGCGGTCACTAGACCAACTCTATCGGGTATCCAGCAAGGTTCCCATCTATATTTAAGTAATACTCTGTTATTTATTTTTCAAAATTTGAAGTACAAAATACAAGTACTTTGGAGGACTTACTGTAAGAACCAATATCCTTCAGCCAACCAAAAAACAGACTGGTCAAAATTTGTACTAAAAAAATATCAACAAATGTAAATAATAAAAAATAACAGCTCTTGTGAGTTGGCAGATTAAGCTTGCACATATAAAATTATTAAGAAAATATTTTGTTCTAATCATCAAATGATGAAGAATGTGGGATTGGACATAATTTTTATCATATACGAATTTGGGTTTAAGTATTTATATCAATTTTCCCTATGCACCACCTCTACCAATTATTTAATCCAATACCTACAATTATTGATACTTAGTGTCAATACTTCATTAATATAACTGTTAATCAATTTTAAAATAGTTATATCTGACAGCGTCAGCGCAGACTGTTTTACCTCCCGGCTTCAAGAACCAACTTGCCTTGGTTATGCCGATTGGAAGAGCAATCAGGCAGCTGAACATTATCACTTTGGATAAAGACATCTTTCACATCAGTGAAATTTCGTTTATGAAGCAAAAACTTTGGCTATTGGATAGATTATACCTTAATAATGTTAAACCATTGCCCAAGGGTTCCTGGTTTGATATGTTGTCTCAATATAACGGATTAAACACCATATGTTATTTGTAATTTTCGCATTGTTAAAATAAACAAACTTGAATTCGAAAAAAAAATGTACATTATAATATATTTATGTACCTATACATTTTATATAGATTCAAATATGTAACAATATTATTATATACTTATAGATATCTTGCACGTAATCTTAAACTTAACAAATATCGAAAATCTTCTCGTACATATATGCTACATGAATAATTTGTAAATTAAAAAAAAATTGTCAATGTACATTTTTATCTAAGGTAAAAATCAATTAATGAAGATTCCTCTTATTCATTGATAAACCGTCAGTTATAATAACTTTTACGCAGGTACCGTAGGTAAAATTGGCATATTTATGTAGGAAAAGTTTTGCCCCAAGTGATTTGCGAAAATTAGAAAACTTGATAGAATGTGCTTTTTTCAATCGCGTATATGTACCGACGAATAGTTTATAAATATTTCAATTAGCTTAATTGTTAGTAGATTATACTAGTACAATTTGTAATAATGACAAAATTTATTAATGAACGCTAATATTGTATAAAAACAGTAACTCAATCACAAATAACTATCGACGTGCTAATGAGCGACGTGGTAACAATTTCTCACCGTGGTTGTTTAATGTATTCATGCTATTTATTGCATTTAGCCGGCGCGGCGGTTAGCAAGCTTGGCAATGTCAAGATAAGCAGTCGTCTTAGTAATTGCAATTTAATTTATTTTTCTTTGTATTAGATACTCCTTACTATTTTGCAAATGCAATAAATTGTAATATTTTTTTAAGTAAGATTTTACGCCAATAAACTGTATTTATTTACGAGAAATACAAAAAACACACCGACACGGGCGTTGACTTATGACTGCGATAACTTAAGCATATTCATTATTGTTCATTGTGATCGCTCAAATGCTTAGCATGTTTTTAAGCACGTCGATAGTTACTTGTGGCTAAAGCTAGGGTTTCCTAGGACAGCGGTGCCCGTATTTTAACGGCCGTAGTGAACGGTGATGCAGTGGACAGCCGTCGTAAAGGTGACTAGAGTGTGGTTTTCTAGGAAAACGGTGTTATCAACACCATTTAACACCGTTTTTCTAGGAAACCACTCTCTAATCACCTTTACGACGGCTGTCCACTGCATCACCGTTCACTACGGCCGTTAAAATACGGGCACCGCTGTCCTAGGAAACCCTAGCTTAAGCCTGGTATGCTTTTTCTGATTCGACGAGGGAGAGAGTACAACAGAAATGATCCTGTGAAGTATGTACATGTACAGTGTTTGTCCGCCGCTTTGTTAAATGGTCACTGTGTTTGTCTAACATGCAAGAGGTTTAGGGTTCGATTCCCGATATGATTGACATGAAATATTTACTCAAAAAGGTATTTTAAAACTTTCATATTTCATTATCCCAGGACTGGCACTCGAAGCGTAAAACTAATCATCTTGACTTCATATAACAAAAATGATCGAGATACGCTGTGGTTGGTGTACCAATGAAGTGCCCTGTGCACCATTCAATGCTGAATGAGAATTTTATCCCATATCAACTGGGTTACGTCTAAGTCTTGGATTTGACCGATTTTTTTATCTTTAATGCAGAGATGCAGGAGGATTGACATGGCGAAGCTCGAAGTCGCTTAAAACTTTCCGAAGTTTAAGCTACAGAATCTTGGCCCTTACATATAAACCTGGTATAAAATTACGCCAAGACATAGTGGTAAAATAAGAATGGAAATACCATCCTTATTTTACTATTATATTACGGATTGTATTCCCATCTGAATTTTACCACTATACATAGGCGTAACTTTATGCCAAGATTAATAATAATATTATATATTATTTCCCATGTTTTGTCATTACTAAAAAGATATGTTTTTCCTATGTACAAAGTATTTATTGTTGGTGCAAATTATATTATTATAAAATCTTTACATCCACATATAGAAAACATGTAAATAAATTTAAGGTTTTGAATGTTTAAAAATAAGTTTTAATCTATTAAAATGTTATTATAAATATCAAATAAATTAACTAACTAACTACTTTTCGCTTTACCGGTGATTTTTTTATTGTGATATAGATATTAAGTTTAATTTTATTTATTAAATTAATAATGATGTTGTTTATAAGTTAATAATTATATTTTATATTGTTTATGTAATTGTGAATAGAAACTGTCAAAATAAATTCCCAATCGATTTGTCAAAATAAATTGTTAAAAACGTATTGTCAAAAATGTGTTGTTTTATTGGTAATCATATATATATTCATTTACTGATGAACACGGGACTTTTATGAACATAAATATTTATTTATTATGTCTATGGGGATATTGAATAAACACATGAATATGGTAAGAAACTTAAAGGTTGTGCTGTATCCATCATAAAGCCTCTCATAATTTCACTAAAATTATTGATAAAGATCGTATTCTGGCCGGCCATTATGTGTGAATGGAATTGAAAAAACAAGGATAAAAGTTGGCTGAATGTTGTCGAAATACGATCTCCCAGGCAAATGTGTAATAAAACTACTAAAAAAAATGCACGTAGCATTATCAACAAAATTAAGAAAGGAGTTCTGCTTGGACTTTGAGATTAAAATGTAAAGCAAGTGGACGGCAAAAGAACGGCTGAAAAAAAATCAATGTTAATGCAGAAAACGAGAAAGACCGAGAAAAACATTATCAAATAAAATTTCACAAATACTTAATGATGGACATGGCAAAAATTTTAATAATCAGCGTGCAAGCATGAGAAGTATGAATTTAAAGAAAGCGAGGTCTGTATCTAAAGACATGGAGTTAGGAGCAACAAAATACTATAGTGTAAAACCAACTTTTAAACTAATTTTTCAAATCAACCTTGCCTTGGCTTGGACTTTTGAATCAAACCCAGACCTTAAGCATATGTAATGATTTTTAATGAAAAAGGCGCGATATAACTCAGCATCTGGGTAGTATGGTGAAATGATAATTAAATGTAGGTAAGTCGTAAGTAATAGTGGGCATCTTAAAAAAACAAGCTTTATTGCCATCTAGCGAATAAAAAAATAACTAAGTTACGTTTTGATTTCTAAGGGCTTTTATTTTATGTTCATAGATGACCAAACAACAAAGATCAAATTAAAAGATAAATGAAAATTTAAAAGAAATAGAGTTGATTCGAGTTCATGGCCTTACACCTTGTATTTGCATATATTATGTATTCTGCCTTCTTCCTGAATAAAAAATTGCCTAAAATGGCGTGTCTTTAACATACAACTAGCATTACGTATGGAGCATTATTACGCACGATTTCAAGGATAAACAAATTAAATTTGTCGATAAGCTAAGAAAATAAACACTCCTTTTACAAAACGTCTTAAGGGGCTCATAATTTAAAACCATACTATCGAGTATGGATAAAATGTCAAACTAAGGAAGAATTGTAGATCACATTAAATCACGCGAAAGGTTGTAAGCACTGTTCAAAAGGAGATTTATAATAAGTAATTTACAGTGTTATTTTATTATGAAAATCGAAAGTTTCATGTTACTGATTCTTAAACGTCACTAACTTCATGTCAGTGCGAAAAAATACCGGCACCAGTTTTACCAACCTTACCCAAATAAACGACGAGAATGTGGTTTGGAATAAAGAAAATAATGCTTATCTCTCACTAATAATCAGTCGAAAAATAGGAATTTATAAGTTTTACTGTACCTACGGGAATCATATTTTAAAAATACTTTTTAATAATAATAGTAAAAGAAAAGCGTTTGTATCAATTAACGCCATCTATGTTTGAGTAGAGAAAAAGAGCAACTGTTACTTATTTTGACAATTACATCTGACTGATATTTTTTATCTACTTAACTACAGATGTCCGTAGTTATATCAGTTCTATAGAAAACTTTAAATTTATGTAAAATTAAATACAAATACTTATGGTAAAATACATTAGGTAGGTACATTGCATTTATAATTATAATCGACTTATATTTTGTACTATTAATTAATTTTAAGAAATGGGATATTAAAATTAATTAGTGAAATTACTTGGTCGAAGTTCATGGTAATAATTTATAAATTTTTAATCTTGATCAATTATATAGCTCTAAATTTAACGATCTCGTGAGAGGGATAAAGTCGGTTATCGGTCTATTCAACTAAATGGACTAAAATGGCAAATTGTCATTCATTATTTTTTACTTTGACTTTGTAAGGAATGAAGTAATAAGAGAACGGACGCAGCAAACTCCGGTGACAACTGTTATCAAGCGGAGGCGATACAGTTGGCCTGGCCATGTGGTGCGGTTGCCTCTTGAGAGCCTTAACCACGCTTGTCTACTTTACAATTCAATCATCAGGTTCTCGACGTCCTGGACGTCCACTGCTGACTGTTCGTCGGCAGTTCGAGTCAGAACTACGGGACTCGTACCTGACTTGGGAGGATGCACAGGAGTTGGCAGCCGACAGAGATGCTTGGAGGATCTTTTTGGGCGCCATATGCTTTAACTAGGGAGCGGACATGGAATAATGAAATGATTTTTTTACTTAATAAACTACTTTCAGATGCGTCTGTCAGAGATATTTTATATTTATTTATTTCTTAAGTTAGCTTTTTGTCGCTTAAGTTCGTTTTTGCCTAACAGACCATTATGAACAAAATTAATTTAAATGTACAGGAGTCAGAACTCAGAAGAAAGATTTTTTTAAATTCAAATGACAAAATTGTTGAAGGAGTTTTTTAAACGATTTTTTTCTCAAGTTGTGGTCATTATTTATGCCTATTTCGTAAAAAAAACTTTAAGGTCTATTTCTGCAGATTTGTGTTCGGGTCAGTTGAATAAAAACAAAATGAAGCGACGTTATATTACATAGAATAAAAACAAATATTTTCACTTACTTTGCTTAAATATGTATCTATTTCCACCATCTTACAGAAAACTTAACATTTCTATTTAAATTAATTCAAACTATTTTCATTCGAAATACATATTGATATTATGTGTCAAAAAAATTATCTGGGTAACAATACCCAGATAATTTTATATCGATAATAGACGAGTTATATATGAACATTATTGTTATTTACATTATTATTGATAAATCCACCTGGTCCATGAAGAAGTATAGAAATTGAAATAATAAAATTTTCAGGCGGTGCCTAGTACGTAGGTGAAATAATTCAATTACACGAACCTCACTCGCATAAATAAAGGTTTCAGCTCTTTAACTTCACAAACATCAACAGATGAAAGAATTGAAGGGGTATAGATGTTCAAATATTGACAGAATGGTGAATGTTACACAGTGTGTAAAGTGGCCACTTAAACCAGCCAATGACAGTTCATAAGCCCTGTAGATGCCTAGACTTCTATATTACCTTATCCAAAAAGTTCTTCATCTCTGTTGTAATATGTTAAAAGTTATATATTAGTTAATAGTATCAGAAAACTTATTTAGATCAATAAGATTTACAGTGAAATACTTATGCCATTGTATATTTATTTTACAAAACGGCATCATTTTTTGGGGAGGATGCTCTAGATTTTACATAACAAACCTTTGTCATCTTATTGCTCAAAAAAAAATATTTCTATAATAATCACAAAAACCAGGACCAATAAGAACCTCCCCCTAGAACTAAAAATATTATATAATTCCTTATATAGGGTTATTATATGTTCCTTAGTATCTGCATAAGTGCAGTGCGCTGCCAAGTAAAATTGTGTGCAATCAAATGAGTAATTTTATTGATAGTAAAAATGTGTTGTAGGTAACTACAAAAAAACCGGGGTTCGTTGCAATATTATACTCGTAAACATCATAATATTCAATACTAGCGCCAAAAGATCTGGCGAGATCGACTCTAGCGGACGATTTTCACGTCTTGTCTACGCATGCGCAATCGTCCCTGTGCATGTTCTGTTTTGACCCTGAATTTGTATGAAATATGTCATTTCTCCTAAGATCGTCATTTGAGGGAGATAGACAACGCTTCATACTGGTGAATCGTGCGTTTGAGGGAGAAGATAATATACATACTCCGAGCATTGCCAATGCATGCTCATATTTGAAGTTTAAAGTGCGTTTGCAATGTCACTTTGAACATGCGTAATGACATGATATTAGTGCGAATTTAGTTGATTTAGTATCCTATAACGTGCGTATAAGTTAGACGAATTTAGCGTTCTTAGTTCCGATGCGCGGGCTGTCATTTTTCATACTATTTCCCGTTTATCACGTCAGACCAGCCATATTGTTATAATACGAGTATTATTGAACTTAATATGCAAGTTACAAGTTGACAAAATGTAAAGAAATGCACTGCCAATGTTTTCGGTCAGGAGCCGCCAGGTGGCACTGACTTATACGACACAAAGGAGAATGCAATTATTTGAATTCTGGATATTTATAAAAATGCTTAAGACCACTTGGAGAGGCAGAGTTCAAAATGTGATTATTCTACAACGTACGATATGGGGTCTAGATTTATTTAGCAACGTGAAACCTCGGAAATTTCAATAATTCAATAAAGAAATAAATGAAAAATCAGTAATGAAAAAATCACGGCGGAAGAGGACCGGGTCGTCGAAGGGTTTTCTGGCTCCGAAATTTGAGATAGGGGTAAGGAAAGAGTACCAAATCACTCTTTAGAGCTGCAGCCAACAAGATGTAGATATTTTTACTATTTATTATCATATAATATTACAAACACAAAATTATTATTTATTCACAGTTGCTTTGACTACCTAACGAGGGTTATTTACTCGTTCTAAGACAGTCAAAAAATAATTTTAAAAAAACAGTAATCAATACATGGAAACAGTTATAAAATAGTGGACAAAGTGAAAAAGAAAGTAAAAAATGGAGTAAGAACATGGTAAAAATGTAGTAAAAACATAGTAAAAACAAAGTAATAAATGCAGTGAAAACATAGTAAAAATAAGAAATGATTTAATAACAAAAAAATGTAAAGCTATGATGATCACCAATCTCCGCACAGGAAACGGCACTTAAAGAAGAAGAAATACCCATCCATCAAATTTAATATTTAAAAGAACTCAGGGTACGAAAAGTTGATAATATATTTGAATGAAATGCTGGAAAATGCTGAAGATTTTAATTCTGTTTTTATGCTGCAGAAGAGGGATGTTCGAGCAATGTACAGCATGAATCCCAGAGAGTCACTTAGAGATAATTTCGAAGATGTCAACAAATTGATCACATGTCAGGTCCAGGTTCCAGGTTCCAGGTTCTTTATCACACACAGAACTGTAGATATTATTCACCCGCCTGGACTCAGAAATATGATTACATGTTAACTATTATATTATTTTTTCAAATAGGTCATTAATTTATAGTATTTTTCGCATGGAGTGGCTTGTAACATAGATACAACCTGTTTCGAACATGTAATTAGATCTCTCAACTATAATCCAGTACAGCATTACTTAACTCTTATAATCCTCTATAATTTGCTTATACAAATGTTCACTAACGCAAAAAGCCATCAATAATGTTTGATGGACTATTTAATAGGGTTTTATCGCTGTCTGTATTAAATTTCATCAAATTAATATGCATGTTTTCAACAAAGAGATTTATTGCGCATCCTGTAAGCATATTTGTGATTCGAGTTGAAAAATGGCTTTTGTTAAATTTAAATTATCGTTCTAAGTAATTTGTTATTCTCGTTAGCATAGATAGAATGTCGCTAATACTGTAGGTACCACCTAAACTTACTTATATAATCTACAAACATATATTTTTTTAAAACATTTCGTCGTAATATGTAATATATCATAATTAACCGATGGTGTAAAGTCAATAAATTAGAACTAAATATTAAAAAATGCAAAATAATGTCATTTCATAGAACAAAACAACCAATTTCCTTCGAGTACCTATTAGAAAACTCCAAAATTGATGTAGTCAAGTCCATCAGAGATTTAGGAGTTGTTTTGGACTATAAACTGACATACAACGAGCATATAGATAATACAGTAAATAAATCACTGAAATTACTTGGCTTCATTAACAGAATATCCTCTGATTTTACTAATGTCCGTACAATCAAAACTCTTTATTGCTCAACTGTTCGCCCTCTTCTTGAATATGCCTCAGTGGTCTGGTCTCCATTCTATGTCAATCGCATAAATCACATTGAATCAGTCCAACATCGCTTGCTTCGAAAAATAGCGTGGATGCTTGGACTAGAGAGAGATAATTATTCTTATGCTGAAATAGAGTCAATGTTAAATATTTCTAGTCTACAAAAACGTAGAACCAATATTGACTCCATATATATGTTCGGCATACTAAATGGTATAATCGATGTTCCATCATTACTGGGACAAGTAAAATTCAATATTCCGACTCGTAGATTGAGAAACAATGAAGTACTGTTCATCGATCAGCATAGAACAAACTATGGCCTAAATTCTCCAATGACCCGCCTTTGTCGTATTGTTAACTCAAGACAGGATCTGGACTTTTTTGGTTTAAGTTTACAACGATTTAAACGAGCTCTAAATAAATAATCCAGATCTTGTCTCGATGTCCCTTATGTTTGTCAATACTTCTTTCTTTTTTCTTTAAATGTTTTAAACTACTCTTTTATTGTAATATTTAAACCTTATAAATTGTATACATGGACAATGTCCGTTAATAAATAAATAAATAAATAAGTTATGCATGTTTTTATGGATAACTTATTTGTATAGCGCTGTTTTCGCAATATATAATAATACCTCAAGGGTGCTTTACTGAGAGATTGAGATGAATATAGATGTAATTTTATCTTTATAATTTTGGCAAAACAGTTAATTCTGTCATCATCATAAAACTAATCAAATTCATTTACTGTATTATTTAAATGTTTTTTTTTTCACGAAGTAGTAATATTTGACAAATTTATTATTTGAATATCGAAAAAATTTTTTTTTGGAGTAGAGAGGAAAAACATTTTAGAGAATGGTTGAAAAAAATTATGGAAGTCTGGGTATTAATTAAATGGCCTATGAACTGTCACCCTAACTTGTAAAAGTTGTTAAAATCTTTTTTTCGTGGCTTGTTGGTGGATATTTTTAGCTATTTAAAATTATCCTACTTAAAAATAAATACGTTTACATTCACACAATAACAGCCCTAGTAAAAAATAGTAAAACTTGTATCTTCTTAATCTATAAAATAATTATTACATCGTAACATATACATTAATTACATACATTCAACTATATTCATATACATTAACTTTGAACACACTATTTTACACATCGTTAATATAAAAAACCACTTCCTTATTTTACTCTTAATACGTGTAATATTTAATTTTAGTCCAATCGGAATTGAATGAAAAATAAAGGGGACAATATAATTTAAAGTTCTACGACCATATTTACTATAAATTTTAGGGATCACTTAACCATGATCATTTGCCTCGAAAATTTTACAGTTTTCAAATGATTTTAAATGGGATAAAATTATTTTTTGGTGATTTCTGTTAGGAATTCAAATAATCTACATGTGTGTAAAGTGTATATAAAGGGTATGAGAAGCAAACTTTAAAATCTCCATTGAAGGAGTTACTGAGATATTCGCGAAAAACTTTGAAAAAATAATTGTGAGATTTCTAATAAAATATGCTTCACTAACTCAATTCACTGAAGAATTTTTTTGAACAAGTGTAAGATGCATTCAATTTTAATTAGTATGAATGTAATATTATTTTATGTTTTTCTTTTTATTTCCAATTAGTTTTTTTTTCTCATGTACTAGTTATTCAAAATTATACAAATAAATAACTATAACAGTGTAAGTCACTCTCCAAGCACAAGAGTTAGTCTCTTTTTTTGGAGAGTTACAGTTATAACATTTACTAGATGTAGAAAAGTAATTTTTTTAAGAATAAAACAAAAACATATACCATTTATGGAGTACATTAATTAACACTTTTTATCCCGGAGCCGTGTAAATACGTGATTATATAACCATGCGTTGTGTCCCGGTCCCGTGTTTTCACGTAGTTTACCAGCTGTCTAAAAAGGTGCATTTTATTGACATCTAGTGACTTTTATTAGTACTTTTTCGCTGCTGGTAATTCACGTGAAAACACGGGACCGGGACACAACGCATGGTTATTATAATCACGTGTTTACACGACTCCGGGATATAAAGCACAAAAAAAGGAGTGAGGCCCTGTATATGTGCGAACATAGCAATGCGCAATGTGGCTTTCCATAAAGGCCAATGTTGGCAAAACTATCATACAAAAATGACTTATTTAATGATTTCAAATAAATCTAAAAAGTTTCAATTGATTTAACTTTGTATTTTCATAATAATGACACTTTTAAGAAACCCTTTACAAAGCATAAAATTTCACAAAAATGGGCCGGACACAGGGTAAATTCTATGTGTATTCGGCCAGTGCTCAAAGTGTTAATAAAAAATTAGAAAAAAATTGAGAAAGCTAAGTTTTCGGTGTCAAGTAGTATAATTGAAATCTGGCTGTGCAAGATTTTGAGACGGTTTTGAATTACGCTATTATCTATTTAGGTAGGTAGCTTTTTATGTATAGTTTACTTTGGAATCAGTTACTAATTTTCCGTTTTTGGTGGAGATTTTTAAGCTTGCTTCGAATATTCGTTAAATGTACCATTATTTAAAAAAATATATGATATTGTTTAAAAAACTTCGCTACCATTTGCTACTAAAGTAAAAACTGTTTTTACTCTCCCCTGAACAAAACGTAAATTTGGGACTTGCAAGTTTCACAAGCTAGGCCGACGATATCTAATAATAATAATATAATATTGTTTGGATAAATTTTATAGCGCCATTTTTGTGAAAATCACCTCAGGGGTGCTGTACAATAAATAAATATCCCAGCACGTCTCGCAGCTACAGAGCGCATGGACGGTTGGGATTCTAGTTCCTCGTCTCCAATTATGATATATTAAAAATATGATATATTGGACAGCACGTCTTGCAGCTACAGAGTGCATGGACAGTGAGAAATCTAGCCACTATTTACATTTTTATATTTAAACATTTTATTTGACAATGAAGTTTAGAGTTAAAGTGATATTTTAAAAAACGAAATAAAAAGCAGATTTATAAAAACAGAAGTTAGATTACAACAAGTCTTGCAGCTACTGAGCGCATGGACGGTTGAAATTTTAGACCCCATTTACTAAATCTAACAATGATATATTTATTTATTTATTTATTATTTATTTATTAACGGACATTGTCCATGTATACAATTTATAAGGTTTAAATATTACAATAAAAGAATAGTTTAAAACATTTTTAAAAAAAGAAAAGAAGCATTGACAAACATAAGGGACATCGAGACAAGATCTGGACTATTTATTTATTGCTCGTTTAAATCGTTGTAAACTAAAACCAAAAAAGTCCAGATCTTGTCTTGAGTAAACAATACGACAAAGCCGAGTCATTGGAGAATTAAGGCCATAGTTTGTTCTATGCTGATCGATGAACAGTACTTCATTGTTTCTACGAGTCGGAATATTGAATTTTACTTGTCCCAGTAATGATGGAACATCGATTTTACCATTTAGTATGCCGAACATATATATGGAGTCAATATTAGTTCTACGTTTTTGTAGACTAGAAATATTTGACATTGACTCTATTTCAGCATAAGAATAATTATTTCTCTCTAGTCCAAGCATCCACGCTATTTATATCAATCCAAAATGTTTTTACAAATATTTGAACACACACAGGCACCTTTAATATTGTCAATGAAACGAATTGAATTAATTTATTGTATGAATTAAATTAATTTCTCACGAAATAGCATTATTTGACAACTTTGTTAATTTGAATATGTAAATGTGGACTTGTGTTTTAAATTGCAACCATTATGGTATGGAACAAACAGTAAATTTAATGTTTCTGGCCTGCGTACTTTAATGTTACGAATAATGACAAAATCTCCAGAGATTTCCCCGCGAGGACACGAAATTAATAAAAACATAATTTAATCATTAGATTTAATAGGCGTCTATCATAAAGATAATATCTAGCCATGTTCAACAGCAATTTTTTAGGCAAATTAAAATACATAAATACAATTTGAAAAATGCAGTGCCTTGCTTTAAACCGGTAACAATTGCACGGAAATCCTTAATCCGAGTAATTAAAAAAATACTAACCTATTACAACAGAGATGAAGAACATTTCAGAAAAGGCTCCCCAGGGAGTTGAATCCAGTCCTTGTCTACAAAAATTTGGACAAACTCAAAATATTGTCAAAAAAATACTTTTGCGTTATCCAAGTGACTTGCCCTTCAAAGAATTCAGAGTACTGAATATTATTCAACAGTATATATTGACAACGGTAGTGGCTATACACATAAATAGAGACAAATACCCAACCGTAAACCGCAACCATAAGACAAGATATTTTATTTATTTATTTATACTTTTACATTGTTTGTATTCTTTTTTTATACGGAATAATGAATAATAATTGTTTTATACTGGGGTCCCGTGCCGAGGGAAATATTTTACAAAATGTGAAACATGCCTAAGATTAGATATTTAACAAAATTAACATAAAAATAACAATAAATAAAACGTAATTAATCCAATTAACCTAATTATCTTTAACATAATAAACAATAAAAAACTCAAATAATCATAAAAAACATCACCAGTTTATATAGATCAATATAACAAATTTCATTAACAGTACACACATTTTACCTATTTGGCTTGACCCACTCATCGATCCATGCGCAACCCACCTCCACTATCCATTTCTTAACAGCAATTTTATATTGTGAGAACTTACTAATTGTCCTTATATATAATGGATGTAGATTGTACACTTTAACCGAGTAGTAGGCCAATCCTCTTTGACCTAAGGCTGTATTTATTTTTCTATTTTTTTGCAGCAGCAGGGTGGAGTATCTAGTAACTCTTGTATTTGTAACGGAAGGTAGAGAATACTGTTTACGTGCGCATAGTAACAAAGCTTTTACATAAAGTTGTTTTATAGATTTTACATTAAGTTTTTCAAAAATACTGAGGGAACTCCAATTGTACTCCAATGTACTCCAATTGTGTTCTGTAGCTCAATCACAAATAACTATCGACGTGCTACTTGGCGACGTGACAACAATTTGTCACCCTGGTTGTTTATCGTATTCGCGATCACAATGGAACATCCGTGAGCACATAATATTAAATGTCAAAATATTTACATTTCGCGACGAATAATCCTGGTGCGCGAAATCACATATTTGAATTTCACCGGTGTAAATATGGAAAATATTCCAAAACTGCTATTTTTATTTATTATGCTATTTATTGCATTTAGCCGGCGGTTAGCAAGCCAAGAAAAGCAGTCGCCATAGTACAGGTAATTGTAATCGCATTTTCACTTTTTTGTAGTAGATAGGTACTCCCTACTATTTTGCAAATGCAATATATTGTATTATTTGTTTTAGTAAACGCCGTTTTTTCGCTGGTGAACTGAATTTATTAATGAGAAAAACAAAAAACAAACCGACACTGGCGTTGACTTAGAGATTACACACGCGTTGACTTATGACTGCGATAGCTTAAGCATGTTCATTGTTTTTCATTGTGATCGCTCAAATGCTTAGCATGTTTGTGATTGAGCTACTGGTACTAAGATAAGAGAAGGGGTCAACACTGTTCTGGCATTGAGGCAATACTATTACGTTGGCAAGAAGGTCCATAATTTTATGCCGGAATTATGGAAAAGCCGAAGTGTTATCAAGTTAAAGAAAATGTTGACTTCACTCTTTCATGGCATTGGTCGTAGGGAGTCAGAAAGGTTGATGCATGCCGCGGATTGGAGATTCATACTGGATGGTGAAAATAAAATATGAAATATAAAAAATCGATTTTATCAAAATTTAAAAAAAAAATAACAATCATGAAATTTCGCCGATATTGACTATATTATGTATCTTTTATGTATGGGTGTATGCGCATAGGTATATGTATGTGTGTAGGTATACTTTGTCTGTTCTTTCATTTAAATCAATTTACTTGTAAATTATAATTATGTATTAAAATGTAATTGCCCAGCTTGGAACGAGGTATGTCTCCTGTTAGCTGGGGAATGTTTTTAATAAAATAATGTTAATATGATAAAATTTACAAGTAAAAATAATACCAATGCAGGTATGTAAATAAGCTTTAATGTTGTCCATAGCCAAAGTTCTGTAATGTGTTTTCGGCGTCCGTGTTCAACCCAGATCTACGCGCGCATCCTACGCCTGTGATATTGTCGACTGTCAACAACAACTGTCAACGCGTATTTGTTCGCTCCTCGTTTTAGTTGATACGTGCATTGAGAGGAAAGGCGGTTAGACCTTTCTTTATACAAACGTATTCCCATATTTTCTCCCTGGATTATGGTACTAAAGTAGCTTTTTTTACAAACTATTGATGTTAACCATTAACGTATTTCTATTATTTTGCTTTTTAGATTAGTTTCAAAAAATAATTCATAATAGGTTTAGTTTTGGGGTGCAGAAAACGGGACGACAAAACCTTGATTTTGTCTATTTCAGTTAGGTATAATCAGTCCGACGTGCAGCTGTCTTTTTCGCATAATATCGGGGAGACATTTGCGAGAGAGTTATAGTAAAACTATGTTAAAATACCTATTCACCAAATTTTTCTGACACCGCCAATCCTCTTAAGTGTAAATAAATTTAAATAAAATAAATACTTGTAGCATTAACTTTTTGATTTTCTATGTTTAAATATAAATAATATTAGTATGAATAACAGACACTGAACAAATAATATTAGCAGACAATACATTTAAGATTCTTACTTGTTATTTTTGAAGTAAATAATATTAATTGAATTTTTTTTGACAAAGGAACAGTAATGGTTTGAAACTGGTCGGCAAATAAAAAATATAATTAGTGATTGTACATACAATGTGAAAAAGACAAAAATAAAAAAATATTTGTTCTTAAATAAAACAAAGGTACACACAATTAAATGGCGGACTTATTGCCAAAAGTAATTTCTTACAGTTAGACATACAGTAATAAAAAAAAAGTTTTTTTAAAATGTAAATAAATAAAAAGTTAAGAAAATACAAACAGTAAAAAAAGTATAAGTTACGGTGTCTATTGCTAACTTTATTTACATTTTAATTCACTCAATTACATCTTCCAAATATTCATTTATACTGTAGAAACACTTTTAACACTCTTGAAAATTTATTTCTCAATTTTTTTCGGTAGCTTATTATGGATTTTTACTGCCACGCATATGGGCCTTTTTTGTATAAATGATTGTTTCATCGATGGAATTTTTAATTTACGTTTATTTCTGGTATCATGAAAGTTGCTTTTTTTCTTGTGTACTAAAATATTTGGGTATTGATTTAACAATAAGACTAAGTTCCATTATGTAAATGGCCGTCACTATTAATAAATACAATCTTATAAAAATAGTGTACATGTTGCCAGGTAATTGGCATTTACGATTTTTCTATTTATATTAATTTTAAATAAATTAATACTAACAACTTTGTTCCATTTCTTCTAGACCAATTTACCTGTCAAACATAACTCGTCAAGTATTTCTGTCTTGTGGACATTTGTATTGTGTTTTTGGTGATCAAACCATGTCACCGAACGCATCTTGTGTGAAATTTCCTTGTTAAGGGAATTATTTCACTTATAAATCACCGAAAACGTGTTTCTGAAACTATTACTTTTTACGGGTCGTTATTTTATTTAGGGGTAACGATCGCTCATTCGTTCTTAAAACGTTTTCGTATTCGTAAAGCGACACAATATTTTTACTTTTATAAAGACACTGGAACCTTTTTTTACATGAGAAATACGTTCCTCACAAACTGATTAAAAAATATATAGATACTGAAAAAAGAACAATGCTGAAGAGAGTTATTTTTATAATAGTCTAAGAAAGAAGTTCAGTGGTGTTTTTTATTTTTATTTTTTGTTAATAGACTATCAAACTAAGTGAAATTTAAAAAAAAAAAATTATGTTTCGTACTATCATCGCTAGGATTTTGTAATTTTTAAATTACTCCGCACGTGACGCAACTAGTTATCTTCGGCAAGTTTTCCTGATTGGTGAGTTAGCTCCCTGGAAACCGGAAATCTATCCCAACACTGTCATTGTTTGATTTAGAAAAACTTGTGACGTCATTTTCAATAGATCAACAAAGAGAGAAAACATTTTTAAGAAGGAAATATAGAAGTCTAGGCATTAACAAGGCTAATGACCTGTCATTGGCTGATTTAAGTGGCCACTTTACACACTATGTAACATTTACCATTCTGCCTATGTTTAAACATTTACATTTCCTCAACTTTTCCATCCAATATAAACCAGCCAATGCCAGGTCATAAGCCCTGTAAATGTCTATACTCCCATTTTACCTTCTCAAAAATGTTTTTTCTCTCTGTTGCAACAAATTTTAATGTAAACAATTCATTTGGGAGGAAATACAGCCTGTCTGCAAACATTTGGACATAATCAAAACATTTCAATCTATTTTTGGTATATATATTTATTTTACATTTTTTGAAATTTAATTTTTGTAACGAGTTGTTTCGAAACTGTGTAAAAAAACCTTATATATCGAGGTTCCAGTATATTTCATCAAAATATTACGTATTCGTAAAACGACACAATATTTTCTAAATTTATAAATATTCTATAAAAACAAATTAAATGAAAAATTAATTTAAAAATATCAAAACATACAACTAGGCAGCAGTGGCGAATGGTGATTTTATTTACAGGTAAGCTAAAAAAAATATAGTTTATTTTTACCTACATAGGTACATAATATAATGTAAGTAATATAAACTATTAATTTATATTTTTCTGCGGTTTTGTGTGATACAACAACACTTATCCATGAAACCAACTCAAACGACATATATTTGTGATATTTTATATTATATAGATATATTATCATTACTTTTTGTATGGCTCATTAAAAAATAAATAAAAAATAGCACTATGAGTTCAGTCGATATTAGATATTCAACTAAAATGTCAACTGGCCGAATTGTCTTAGAAATTAATAGTGCTAAAAACGGCCGCATCGAGCGCCATATGTCCTGCAATATGACACGTGAAAGTAATTATGGTATTTTGTCAAAAGTACCGTCTCAAAGAAAAATAGCCCCTAAGAAATAATGTTTGAAATACGGTTTTCCAAATCAAGAATCTTCAAATAATTTGTTTAATCTGCAAGTTTAATTTAGGAGAAAAAACCAGAACTGGGGTTAAGACATTCAAAATAAAGTTTACTTATTTGTAAGTTTAATTTAGGAGAAAAAACCAGAACTGGGGTTAAGACATTTAAAATAAAGTTTACTTATTTGTATGAAAAAATAAGCTGGAATAATTGGTTGGCTTCTTGGCTCGCCGCAGGCGCTGTGCGCGTTTTATTAATATTAATAATAAAGGATTGAAATACAAACGGTGGAAAAGATTTTAAATAAATAGTAATTATTTATAACTTTTTCAGTAAATAAAGTTAGAGTAAAACATTATTATGGTTAGTCAAATATAATGGTAAGCTGCGCATAATTGCTTCTATACACGGTTCGCCCCTGCTAGGCAGGCACCCCATCGACGCTCAATTTCATTAACGTTTATTTGGGGTAAAGAGGACTAGTGTAAATTCCACACTGGCCCCCATCAAATTTTGACTGTGTCCACCTTGGAAAAAAGCACGCAGTTCCTTTGTTTTTGGTAAATAATCCCTCTGCGCGAGGTGATCTGACATCGAGTTACCACAAGCAAAAGACGGAATATTCTAAAGCTAAGACATTTGAAAAAAAACATGGAGACCTACAGTTTAATAATTCTTTTTCCATAACTTATAAAAATAAACATATGATTTAGCCCTGTTATAGCAACAAAAAAATAATCATGAATTCACCGCTCATAATTCACACGTGCGTCTCTCATCACTTTCAACAACCGAGTGAATTTGTTTCATAGAACACCGGCATCGAACAGCATCTCAGTCCTCCTTATTATGTATTCTATCTTCGTGCTCTCTCTAATACAGATGTATTGCTGTATTTGCAGACATCATTCTTAAAAATCCAGTTATACAAATTAAACATTCCAAATCCAGTGTGAAAATGTCCATTTGAATATTATAAAAATACAACTTCATCATTAGAAAAAATAAGAGAGATATATTAAGTCTTGTATCGTATGTCGACTAGTATGACATTACAGCCACACAAGAGTTAAAATAAAATACATGGAGAACACATTGAAGTAGTTTGAGACCCCTGAAACATTATATACAAACAATCAATGTCAGGAATCAAACCCGAGACCTCTAGCATGGTAGGCAAACGCGCTGACCGCTACACTACGAGGCCGACGACAGCAAAGTACCTACCTATTTATTATTTATTTATAAACTCTTGTGTGGCTGTGATGACACACTAGTCTACATACGATACAGGCCTTGATATATCTCTTTTATTTTTTAAACAAAATAGTTGTATTTTTTGTAATCTTTAAATTGATATTTTCACACCGAATTCGGAAAGTAAAATTTGTAAACTTTTCTGGATTTTAATACAAAAATATTCATCCTTGCTACGCGAAGAATGAACGTGACGCCAACACAGCAGTAAATCTGTATAAGAGAGAGCACGAAGATGTAACTCATAACAAGGAAGACAAATATGCTGCCCTGTGGCCGACGTTTGTGAGAAACAGATTTAGTCGGTTACTGACAATGATGTAAAATAACCGACGTTTTTATGATTTTTTAGCTATTTTTCTGCAACAGGGTAAAATTATATGTTTTTTTTCATAAATTATTGAAAATGAATTGTTAAACAGTATGTTAATAATTACGTATTTTGCTTGTGATAACACGTTGTCACATCGCCGCGCGCAAAGGAATTATTTACCACAGTCTTCTAAGAGTAAAAACGTATAAAAGAAATTATAAAATAAAATCTGACATTACTCAGTTTGTACGTAGTTAACCCTTTTATGGACGGCGAGTGGGTGAATCGAATGAATTTGTTAATAAATTCATTAAGCGTTTTAAATAAATATCTCCGACACCACTTAATTTATTTTCGGTCCAGGCTTGACGCCTGAATCAAACAAATAACAAAAAACGAATTCTAGATTTAAAATTACTGCCACCAATTTGTTTAGCCGTCCCATTCCCACTCGCACGGTCCGCAGCGGAGTGAGTGAGAAAGAGTCTTAACTATTTTAAAAACGTTCGAATATCTGACACCTATCGACGAAGCATGCTGTGATTTTTAAACGGTTTCAGATTCTAAGATACATTTTGAAATAGATTACTTTAGCCGTCAAAGGGTTAACTATTAAAGGGGTATTATGCATATATCAATAAATAAATTAAAATGAACATATCACAACAGAGATTGAAAACGTTTTAAAGAATGGAATATGGAAGTCGATGCATTTTCAAGGCGTTTGACCTGTCATTGGCTCCTTTAGGTGGCATTAATACACACTGTGCAACATTCACCATTCTACCGTTTGAATATCCATACTTATCTAACTATTGTTTTTTGCAAAGTTGTTAGAACTTTCATTGAGAGGCCGGGCTCTAACAATAAGCAATTATTTGTTTATTTTAAATTAATTTTTAAACGGTTTAGGTAAGACAGGTCAGGTGTATCCAAAATAGTTATTAGAAACAGATGTGAATGTTGATGGATACAGAAAACGAGAAAGACCGAAAAACACATGGCACAACCAAATACAATATTTGAAAGTTACAGTCTATAAAGGATGGACATCAATTTTTATGTGATTTGAACCAATAATGGCATCACGTGATTTACGTTTCTGTTTAAAAAAAATTGAGATAAAGGTTTGAGATTATAAAGATAATTGAACAAGAATAAAAGTGCATACAGGGGATATATGATGGACGTCAGTTAAATTTTTCAAATAAAGCGAAAGTTGAATATTAATAAAAACCAGTTTAGATTATGCAAAACAGTAGTTCATTTATATTTATCAGTTAATTTTATTGTCCGTGAGGTTTGAAAACTTAAAAAAAGTCTATCTCAAAACTTCACTTTTTGACAATTATCCTTCGTATCCTGTACCCTTTAAATACTGGAGGACAAGTTAAAAGTCTGATTAAATAATTACAGATGTACGAATTTTGAGGAAGCGAGGTCTGTATGCAAAGACATTGTGGCGTTCTATTCACTCTGCCTACACCTACGGCGAAATGGCGTGAAGTTTTGCTTGTTTTTTATAAATCCGCCGATTTTATGAACGTCGTAGTGTTTTATGTAAACGCCAAAATTTACGTTCGATGTTCATAGGTGACGGCTCATACGACGCAACTTGAAATTCCGAAAAAAGTGTTTCTTTGCAAATTTTAGTTATGTTACGTTTTCAGAAGAGAGCAACATTTTCAATTTTTTTCAAAATATAAACTTTGTTTTTAATATTTGGTAACTATTATTCGTGTTGCTTAAAAATGTACCATTATTTTATATGTGTGACTTTTATTTAGAAACTTCGCTGGTCTGTCGTTCAACCTTATAATTATTGGGTAATTTAATCATTGTTGACTTTATGCTTCTGTAAAATAAATAAATAAATATTTTAATAAAGATATGCCTGCAAAAAGCTATGTTCGCCGTTTGATAGGATTTTTGACCTTTTCTTTTACTTTTTGTATTTAATTTTGATTGTACGTTGGCGGGCTTATTGAAAAATGGCAATTTCTTCCAATCAACTAATAAATTAAAAGTTTCATTTTTATAATTCAAGTCGCAAAACTTCAATAGAAAATAAAAAAGCGAAAGATAAAACAAAAATATAAATAATAGTATCTGTATGTGAACTACATTCAATCAATACTCTTACTCAATGGGAAAAAGGGAAAAAAGGGAAAAAGAGGAAAAAGGAAAGGAGGAGAATTAAGGAAGAGAAAGGAGATGTTTCTTCAGACGTGATTTAAACAGAGATACTGAAGTAACATAATTTATAGTGGATGGGAGATGATTCCACAGTCGAGCCGCATGGACACCATATGAGTTAGAGAAGAAAGAGGAATTTATTTAATTTACGTAATAAATTTTTTAATTAAAAAAATATGAAACTCAATTTTTCACCATAAGGAAACATCAAAAATACTTCGTCTTTTTACAGTCAATAAAAAAATAATTTGATTGTTTGCTCTAAAAAACTAAATTAATAAAAGTAGGTACTGAAAATAAATAATAACTTTAATAAAAAATAACAAAGGTGTTCAACATCAACAATAACAATTACTAGGTTCTATCTACAGTTGTTTAATCACGTATCAAAATGTAATCACCCATTTTCTTTTATGGGCAATTAATTCTAAAACACCAAATGAATGTGCTTAAGTACGGAGGAAATATGTTCAAATTGCCAATAGTCGTAATATCCATTGCTGAGAATCGTGTTTCTTCAAGGTGCTAATCACTATGATCGCATATAAGAACGCTGGCCTGGTCGATAATGACGATCCTATACTATCGATAGTGACTTAATGATAGCTTTTTATTGATAAATTACCCAAAATACTCAGTTCCCCTCTGGCGAAACGTGAATACAAACATACTCAACCCTTTGAACGCAAATGCTCATAATTTTAATATATCAATAATTCATATATATATATTCTATATTCTTCTTTCTTCTTCTTCAGCCTTCTGTCTTTTCACTACTAGATATATGCCTTTTCCATTTCCTTCTATTTTTTTCGGTAGGTTGCTACTTGAAGCCAATTTTTGCCCTCAACAGCAGTTTTTACCCCCCATGTCATCGGACCATCTTTTTTTAGGTCTTCCGACGCCTCGCTTATTCTCCCAATCTCCATCTTAAAAATTTAGGGTCCATCTTGTAGGATTTTGTCTTGCAACATGTCCTGCCCGTTGCCACTTCAGTCCTGCTACGCGATCCATGATATCCGTTATTCTGGTTCTGTTCTTAATTTCTTATTTTGTCTCTTAGGCTTATACCAAGCATTTATCTTTCCATGGATCGCTGTGTGCATTTGAGCTTTTCTGCATTTCTTTTTGTGAGTGCCATGGTCTTGAATGCACATGTAGTCACTGGCAGTACACATGATTTATCATGTTTTCCTTTTCAGACAAATCAGAATCTCTTTATTTGCAAGTATGCGCCTAAGTTTTCCGAAATCTGCCCAACTCATTCCTATTTGTCTCGGCAGTTCCGATGTTTGATTTTCTTTGCCCAGTTTTATCTTATGTCCAAGATATATATTCATCTATCATTTCGAGGTTTTTATTGTTAACAGTGATGATTTTGTTTTCTGGATTTTTGTAATGTTCATATTCAGACCGATTTTACTAGAAGCTTCATACAATTTGTTGATAATTAGACTTAATTCATCAATACTCTCACTTATAACTATTATGTCATCAGCAAATCTTAGGTGACTCAGATTATATGCCATCTATCTTCAGCCCCTTGTTATCCCAGTTGAGGGTTTTAAATATATCTTCTAAGGCTAACGTAAATAGCTTTGGTGAAATTGTGACACCTTGTCGCACACCTTTTTGTATTTTTATTATTTCAGTCTTAGTGTCGTCATCGATTTAAACAGTCATTGTTGCATTTTCATTTATAAAATTTATTATTATGCTTTATTGATGATTGATTCTACATAGGATGCAAGACTTGACATATCTTTCTTATTTATTTAAATGATGATGTTGGATTTCAATACTTCAAGTATTTATTGTTGCTATGAAGCATGAACATTAAATATAGGCATGAAAGTGTCGCCAACACCACAGTAAACCCGTTTTAATGTGTAAGAAGTATATAGATAGATTTTAGTACAAGGAAGACAGAGACGCTGTTCTGTGGTCGGTGTTTTTGTGAAAGAGACAAAAACAAAAGGGAAAAAAAGAAAACATTCAGTTATTGGCAGCAGGCGAGAGTGCACGCTAGTTTAATGACCATTGTATTTATGATTTTAAATTATTTCAACAATGTTTGATTATGTCCAAATGCTTACAGACTGGCTGGATTTCCTCCCTAGGGAGTTGTTCATATTTAAATTTATTTCAACAGAGAGGGAAAATTTTTGAGAAGGGGATATGGAAGTCTAGGCATTTACAGGGCTTATGACCTGTCATTGGCTGGTTTAAGTGGCCACTTTACAAACTGTGTAACATTCACCATTCTGCCCATGTTTGAACATCCACATTTCCTCAAATCTTCCGTCTGTTGTCTTTTGTGAAGTAAAAGAGCTGAAACCTTTATCACGTGGGTGAGATTCATCCGGCTGAACCAAATCACCTACTAGGCAACGCCTGAAAACAATTTTCCAATTTTTATACTTCTTCTAGGGAGGAAATCCAGCCAGTCTGTAAGCATTTGGACATAATCAAACATTGTTGAACTACTACCTGGTAAAAGAAGAAGTATAATAAATTTAAATTTAAATTATTT
The DNA here is from genome assembly GCF_059751315.1 of Micrasema longulum. Lineage (NCBI taxonomy): Eukaryota > Metazoa > Arthropoda > Insecta > Trichoptera > Brachycentridae > Micrasema > Micrasema longulum. The sequence continues at coordinate 149,307 of NW_028278762.1, forward strand.
TTTTAAAACAGGCCTAAATTATATTAAAATTTTTATAAATTATGGAAAAGGAATTATTTTACAGTATGTATATTTGTTTTCTTTTTCGGATGTTTGAACTTAGTCCTCCTGGTCTTCTAACAAGCTAATGAACTAACATACCCTATCGCTGTCAAGATTTTGTGATAGTGAGATTACCAAAACATCATTACTTTTGAACCAAATGAAAAAAAAAAATCTAAAGAGCTGTCAATGTAAAAAAAGGTTTTTTATATAAATAATAATAATACATATGAAAATAGTGTATCTGGAACTACTGATGTTTTTTGCATGAAAACAATCTGGACTCCAGATTTAAATTACAAACTAAAAAAACATTTTTAAAACGAAAGTGGACTATTCAGGTATACTTATTTATTTACATTTTTTCGTTTATATTTCAAAACATTTCCTATGACATGTATCACTAGATTTATTAAAACGAAAAATCTCACATAGGCATACTTAATCTAGAATATATAATGTATACTTAATCTAGAATATATAAGGTATACTTAATCTAGAATATATAATGAAACATAAAATAACTTATTGCGATCATTCCTGCATTTTTAACTTCAAAACGGCAAAAAGCGGACTCCCGTGTTTCATCCCCTAAGGTAGGTTCAGAATATTGAATATCGAATAAATCTATGATCAAATTAATTTATTGAAAGAATTTATGTCCCTTGTTGAAAAAGTGTCGATATCTGTTTCAACAGTGTTTCAGTATCTTAATATCTTTATTGACTCACGAGAGGCGAAATCCAATACATATTTTTTTTAAAGATTTGAAGGTATGCAATAAAAATATTGCTGGCAAACATTAAATTTATTACGAAGAAGAATGGTTGAATGAGAGTTAACGGGTTAAACTAATAATTTGTACTAACCGGATTGTCTAAAGGAAAGTTATTTTTAACTGATAGTTTCCTTTATTCATTTACTAAATGTAATTCCCTAGTTACGGATTTAATTAAAACCAAGCGTACAGGAAAAGGACAATTAACTTTCGTAAGAAAACTAAATGTTTAAAAGATAACATTTTGTCTGATTTAATTGGATTTTTTTTCTGTTTTATAACATGATATAGTTACTATAATAACTTTTTTGCTCTATAACTTCAAATAAATTAACCAAACAATGGCAGTTTGTAAGCCCTGTCATTGACGTTGGAAGGCATTGTCATTCTAGAAACTACATAGACAAAATACCTATACTAGAAAGTTTACTTTCCATATTCATAGTTGTCCCATAGTTTTGGTGAAACGACCTGACGTTCTGAACAGTTATTTGGTTGATCTTTATCTTTGTTCATATTTTATCTACCCTCTTCTCTATTACATACAGTTTTTGTGATTTCAAGAGTCGATCATTGCAATGGAATATATGCTGACTTACCTAAATATAAAATGGAGCGATTGCAGTCCATTCTGAATGCAGCTGCCAGGTTAATATTTGGCGTATCAAAGTTCGATCACATTACACCGTTGCTTCAAAGTCTTCACAGGTTACGTTTTCCAGAAACGGTCGAGTACAAGCTGTGTTGGTTAATGGACAAGGTGATGCATAACACGGCTCCTCAATACCTTAAGGCCTCGGACATTAATTTGTCGCCCCCGCCACAGGCCTCGTACTATGGCCATGTGTGGCGTTTTTCATAAGTTTTCGTATGTTTGAAACTAACGCCTTTGCTGTCGCTACCGCGTAAGGCCCGCACTGTGGACGAGCCCTGAGGAACTCTGCGTTCCGGACGAGCTGGCAAATAGGCGCCTCACTCTCCGCTCAGCCTCCCGTTCTGCTGTAGGGAAGGTGATGCAACCACATTCACGCAACCAGAGTTCCAAATTTGGCGATAGGGCTTTTGCAATAGCCGGACCTCTGGCTCGGAATGACCTACCTTCAGAAGTTCGAAATTGTTTAACAGAATCCCTTTTCAGAAAAAAAATAAAAATTTGTTTATTTGTGAAATCGTTACCTGACTTGAAAAGTGCTACTTTTTAGATTGAATTTTTCGAAGTACCATATTATGTGTATTACATAATTTGTAAAATTTGTCTGTTAGTAAATAGTAATTAAGAGTTATCCTGTAGATAGACCTTATCTTTAAAAAAAAAAAATTAAGTATAATATACAGCGCCCTTGAAGTGATTACTCACGAAAACAGCGCTATAAAAATTGTCGAAATTTATTAAAATTATTATTTATGACTGGTCTGATATGCGTTTGGTATCCGAAATTTGCTTTCAACCCGCATGTGTTTATCGCAGGGGCGAATCGTTCACATAAGCGATTATGCACAGCCTTTCATCATATTTGCTTACAACAAATGGAAGAATTGAAGAAATATGAATGTACAAACATAGGCGAAATGGTGAATGTTACACAGTGTGTAAAACGGCCACTTAAACCAGCCAATGACAGGACATAAGACACGTAAATGTCTCGACTTCCATATCCCTTTCTCTTAAATGTTCTCCATCCCTGTTCTAATTTGTTAATCTTAATGACTCCATAAGGGGTAAAATCCAGTATTTTTTCTACAACCATTTGGAAAAACTCAAAATGTTACCTTTTTTTAATATCATTATTTTCACTCATTAATGTGGCCACGGATTTTATATTTTTCAAAATCAAATCTTTTCATTTTAATTTATAATATTGTTACAACATAGAAAACTGGGATAATTATAGTATTTCTAGAATTGATTGAAATAAAAAAAAAAAATCATTTTTTTCTTGCTTTGAAAAAATATCATAACCATCATCCCCTCTCAGAACTCCGAACCTTTTGGTGCATAGGGCACTGCATTGGTAAACCAATCGCAGCGTATCTTGATATTTTTTCATTACATGAAGGTAAAATGATAAGTCTTACGCTTCAGGTGCCAGTCCAGCGACTATGAAATATTCTAGTCTAAAAAAACATTTTTTATATAAATATTTCATTTCAACCGTGTCGGTAATCCAATCCGAGACCTCTTGCATGGTAGGCTAATGCGCTGACCTCCACACCGCGAGGCCGATAAAAAAATATAATACATTAAAACTTTTTCATCAACTTTACTATACGTGCTTCAATGAGTTCCCTTGTTTTAATAATATGCACGCGAAATGTTTTACTATTGTAAGTTTGGTAATTATTTTAGTTACTTACATTATATTTATGTTATTAAGTTCTACACAGCCAAACACAAATCGTGAGTGATGGATGTGTTTGGATTGCAGTATTTCATCAACGCTTTATAAATCCGTGAAAACAAAATCAATGTGATGTGGAATACCAATCTTATCGTAATTTGTCAGCGACTCTAAAACTGGTTTACATTAATAAATGACTAATTTCGACGTGCCCTACGTAAAGTACTCTAACTGCATTGTTGACGATGTGAGATTTTTCGTTTTGATGTTATTTATTTATTTATGTATTTCACAGTTTTAAAATGTACAGAGTTTCTTTGTTTCAGGTCCCGACTAGCTAGGAAATTCCTGTGTTTAGGAAGGACCTTCTTTTTTACAGGTGTTTTTGTTTATTTCAGTAAATGATGCTTAATAAATTCAAAAATTCAGCATTTAAAAATATGAGGGATGATCATTCAAATATGCTGGATAAGAGGGCATGCTGGTATCGTAGGAAATGAGAGAGCGGATGAACGAGCAAGAGCCGCAACTTGTAAAAGAACGGCACCTTTCTTCTCAGAATTTCCCCTCGGCTTTGCTAAACGCTGTATAAAACAAAATACGCAGCAGCGTTGGGAGGATCATTACCGCGCTTCTTCTGCAGGTAAAATCACTAAAATGTTTTTCCCAACGCTGGCTGATGCAGCAAACTTCCGTCATCATCACCAAAATACTTTCGAAACGACTCAAATTTTTACCGGACACGGAGCTATGAGCAGTTATTTATATAGGTTTAAATTAAGGAATGATGACTATTGTCCATGCGATGATATTTCTTCACAGAGTATCGAACATCTGTTATTTCAGTGCACATTTTTCAGTTTGCAACGCCATAATCTTGAAGCAAAATGCAGGAAAGATGGAATATTCTTAACAAATATCCACACTGAAGTTAAAAGTAGTTATCACGTGCCATTGTTCTTGGACTTTGCAACACTGGTGATTGGACTCATAAAGGTAATAAACCAAAATCAGTGATCGAACATCCCATTTCCAAGACAAACAAAAACGATTTTTTCCGAGTACCTAAGCATTGTACATAACACATAAGGCTACACAAATACAGGGGTCCAAATATATATTCTAAAAAAAAATAATCAAAGAATAATAATAACATTAGAACAAATCAATATAAATTAGAAAACATGCAGGTTATAATAATAAAAATTGAATCATAAATATAAATTAGAAAATTTGTATACTTAAACTTACATTCTAACTTAACTATAGTGACATATAATATTTTCTGATTTAAAATTGAGGGTATGATAATCTAAAGAAGTGAGATTTTAGTTAGGATCTGAAATGACTAGGACTGTCGATGATTTGTAAGTTTGACGGTAATTGGTTCCAGGCAGAAGGGCCGGCAATCGCAAAAGCACGATCTCCAAATGTAGTGTTAGAGGAGCGCCGGATTTTGACTTTATTTATTGTTTTCCTCTTCCTAAATCAAATGCTGACCTAAGAGTATATTCATTGACCCGTATTTTCCCTAATACAAAAGCCCACAAACAAATACAAAAAAAAACGTAATAAGACATTTACGTATAATGATCAGCGCGTTTGCCTACTATGCAAGAGGTCTTGCGTTCGATTCTCGACGTGGTTGATAATAAATATTTATTTAAAAGGGTGCTTTTACATTGGTTAGTTACATTAGTCCTTAAACTGGTACCTGAAACGTGAGACTGATCATCTTACCTTCATGTAACAAAAATAATCAATTGGTGTGCCGATCGGAAGCACGTTGGGTCAATATTATGATTTGCTTAAAACAGCCAGGCCGCTTTCATACAAAACTCTGTATATGTAATAATCACCTTCTGAAAATAGTGTCAATCACAGAAACAGCATTTTTTAATTTGCAGAAAACACCCATAGCACTAGAAAAATCTTACGGTACTTTAAAAATCATTGAAACTAGTCAAATAAGTAATTAAATCCTTGTTTGTAATATAAAGAAAACTTTTTTTTTAAAGAAAAACACAGTCGACAATGATATAGAAACATTAAAAAAAATACAGTTCAAAGACAGACCAGCAAAGTTTCTAAATAAGAATCATACATATTATTAAATTGTGTTACAACAAAAGGGTGTGTTTATGTGTATTTGTATGAAAGTAAGTGTAGATGTGTGTTTATGTGTATTAGTGTAGGAGTAAGTGTTTAGGTGTGTGTAAGTGTTAGCATCATTAAATAGTAAGTGGGATCGTATCGCAGCCAGAAATAAAGAGTCTTAATTTATTTTTAAATAAATTGAGAAGCATGTAAAATATATACATATATAGATGAAAAAAAAGCATTATAGTTAGAGCAAGAACGATAGAGGAAAGAGTGTTGAGCATAGTTTAAAGTTATCATTTGTCAACGTCAAAATTATTCCAACTGTTGTGCAGATTTTTTTATTCACCCTTCTCACAAATATCCTATAATCTCAGTTTCACTTTTCTATGGCTGCCTGCTTTCTGCAAAACTACTTTTAATTCAAAGGCATATACAATTGGGATACAAAAGTTACTCGATTTTTTTAAAATATAAATTATTAACCTCATATTTAAACTTAACTAAATGATTGCCTACAGGAAAACCGATAACAAGACAGACATAACAAGGATGCAAACTCAACAAAATAAAATAATTGAACTAATTTTTAACAAACCCTCCTTGCCTCCTACAAATCTTACGAAAATACACGCAAGTTTGGCTTAAAAATTTTAGGCAGCACTATTTTAAAATATTTTTTACTATTTAAAAAAAATCATTTTATTTTAAAATTTAAAATAAAATGCTTTTTTTCAGAATACGGTTCTGAAATTTAACATTCTTTTAAAAATTCAATTTGTAACATTTCTTGATTTAAATTTTAACAAAAAGGTTTCAAAATTTTTACCTAGCTCTTTTTTGTACCATTTTTAATATAATTACAAGTTTTAAACAATTATTTTTTTAAGAATACGAAGTGTCACAATTTACATTCTTCTTTTCCGATTTCCCAAAAAGCTGATTTATTTAGTTTATTTAGAGTCGTTTTCATCCTAAAGGTGCGATGTGTCCATTGTATTTCAAGAGCCACATGTTTGATAATTCCATGATATCTGATAGCTTCTTAAAAAAATATCGAGCTTCGATTTTGCTCTCCTGTAAACCTCGCAAAATGCAGATTTGATTTCATTTAATTTTTTTTCATTTTCATTGCATTTCATTATTTTTTTTGCACCACAACAGGCCAGGAGGTCCAATTACAGTGGTGAATTACATTACAGACAAACCAGGCTTAAGAAAAATCACATTTTAATTTTTGTGTTCTCACCGGGAATCGAACCCGGAACCTTCCGTGCGTGAGTCAAGCGTCTTGACCACTACACCACGGAGGCCAATAGCATACGTAGGGACCGTGGAAACGTTTGAGAAATTTTGAGCACCGCTGGGAGATTTGATGGAGGTGATTTCGTATAGATAAGTAATGTGAGTTTTTTCACGATTTGTAATCTGATGATTTATTAAAATTTGTTTTATCCGATAGCTGATAGATTGATTGTTAAAACTATAATATGTGCTTATTCGCCTATAGCTATTTATTTAAGTACCGTGGGTGGTATTTTACTGAACCACATTATATAGGAACACACGTAAATAAAAAATGCTGATATTCTATTATTAACTAGTCTACATTCTAATATACCTACCGGACCAACCTTCCGATGGTTATGCCTTTTAGAAGGGCTACCTCAATGCTGAACAATGTTTCATTGGAAACTGATATTTTTCACGTCTCTGGGTGAATTTTCCACTGCACTTTTTTTTATTTATTTAATCAATACACACAATAAACTATTTTATTAAAGCACAATCATAATTTTTTTTTATGTCTTGACTTTTTAGAAAATTCCGTATTAAGTCGGGACTCTTCTATACTTAAATTAATAACATTTAAAAATATTATGACACATCAATTTACAAAATAATTTTTTTAAATATATTAATGTCATGAAATACAATTCTGATGACCTAATTAATGATACGAGGAGCACCAAAGTTAAGATCATGTATTTATTTTTTTTAAACTATTTTTTTATAATTTTATAATTCAATTTTGTAATTAATTTTGATTGTAAAAATAAAAATAAAATAAAAATAAGAATGATTTTTAATATAATAAATGTTATTAAATATTTGTGTATAACCACTTACCAACTTTTCTATGTCTACCGGTTTTGAGACGTACCCGTCTTTTCGCATGTTGATTTGCATGTTGGTTTAATTGGTGTCCTGACGAAAAGACGGATACGTCTCGAAACCGATAGATGTAGAAAAATCAGAAGGTGGTTTTATACAAATATTTAATAACATTTGTTAAAATGTTTGTCCACAAAGCTAATGCTTAAAATATTAATAATAGATTATTAATAATTTTAAGTTTTGATTAGCTATAGTTAAAAATACATATTTAGAAATTATTAAGCATCACTATTAAGTTATTTCAAAGATGATATACATATGTACATTAAAGATTATCTTGCTTTTTGAATATTTTATAAAGATTTATTATAATATGTCGCACCCCCAAAAGTACACTATGGTATGTCTAAATCGACCATTTTGCGGGAGAGCAAATTGGAAATGCTCGTAACTTATATAATGACATTATAGGGTAAAAAAAAAAGTTCTCACTTTAAGAGATGAACAGTTTTGTGTAGGTAATTACTCATTTAGATACATTTATGAAATTTGAATAATAATAACGTTTTTATATCAAAATGGTTCAAACTCCTTGCATGAACATATTATTAATGCTCGGATAACAATTTAAATAGAACATTAGAAAAAAATATCAGATATTATCCATACCAATAAGCAAATTCATTTCATTATATGTTTTACGGATATTTGCCACCATGCCCAAATGCTAAATTTAAACAAAAGTGCTTAAATAATTTATGTTTCTACAGTTGACATCAAATTTTCATTGAAATAAAAACTAAAAACAAGATTTAAATTTTGATTTAGTAGATGACGACAAAAAACTTTCCCCAACACCTTTGGATTCTCTCCATAGTACGAATATGCTGCTCTCTAGCGGTAGACCACATGCAAATTATTTATAGCAAAAGCTGGAAATATGAGTCTAATAACTCCACAGGACTGTCAGATGTCAAACAATTTATATATTGAATGCCAGAAAACTGGGTAGTGCCAGTAAATTGAATACTTTATTTTAAGGTCCAGTATTTTATGCGGTATTTGCTCATTTGACTGTCAATATTTGGGAAGAATACTGTAGCATCATAATAATTTATGTATTCTTTTCGATATTTTACTTAATTGATTTACAAAACTAGAGATGCGTGAATTTTCTCATAAAAACTAGATTTTTTTTTAATGATACTGCATTCATAAGTCAAAACAACCAAATGTAGAATTACCACATTGGAGGTGCGATTATAAGTACGTTTTAGTACATAATACATATAATTTTTTTAACAAATATTTTTTTTTTTTTTAATATTTTTAGTTATTTTTTTTAGTTTATTCATTTCATATATTTCGTTTTATGTATTTATTTTATTTATATTATTTATTTATTTTATTTATTTTATTTATTTTATTTATTTTATTTATTTTATTTATTTTATTTATTTTATTTATTTTATTTATTTTATTTATTTTATTTATTTTATTTATTTTATTTATTTTATTTATTTTATTTATTTTATTTATTTTATTTATTTTATTTATTTTATTTATTTTATTTATTTTATTTATTTTATTTATTTTATTTATTTTATTTATTTTATTTATTTTATTTATTTTATTTATTTTATTTATTTTATTTATTTTATTTATTTTATTTATTTTATTTATTTTATTTATTTTATTTATTTTATTTATTTGTTTTATTTATTTTATTTATTTTATTTGTTTAATTTGTTCTATTTGTTTAATTTGTTCTATTTGTTTTATTTGTTTTATTTGTTTTATTTGTTTTGTTTGTTTTATTTGTTTTATTTGTTTTATTTGTTTTATTTTTTTATTTTTTTTATTTTTTTTTATTTATTTTATTTGTTTTATTTATTTTATTTATTTTTGCGCGCAACCGGCCAGGAGGCTCAAATACAGTGGTAAATTACATCACTGGACACCCAGGTTTGAGAAAAATCTAATTTAAATTTTTGTGTTCTCACCGGGAATCGAACCCAGAACCTTCCGTGCGTGAGTCAAGCGTCTTGACCACTACACAACGGAGGCCATTTAATGTTGTTTCCTTTGTATTAAATATTAAAGTATGAATTAAGATGTAATATTTGGTAATGTAAATATATAATATATTAAATAAATAATATGGATTAATGGAGTGCGGATGCTCAGCGCACTTTTAAATATTTTAGTTGTTGTACGGATAGGGATTGCATAGATCTAGGGTGGTATTCTGGATCTTGTCTACCCCAGAGAGTTATTGATATAAATGTTTTTATTTTTTTAATGTGACGACACTTTGCTTCATATAATGGCCACACTGCTGATAAAACTCAAATAGTGGATAAAACTGCTTCAAAAACGGAAATAAAACAAATACGGTTTAGTCAATACAACAAGTTCTTATGAATCAAACCTTTTGAACTTTTTCAAAGACGGTGAGTAGTAACTAAGCCTTTAGTATAACTGTTATATGAAACAGACCTTTATGATTTTTTTGTTATATTTACCATTAAAAATATTTTCCTGTTTAATTTGATTTTTACATTTATTTTTAATTTTTTTAAACTTCTACTTCTATTATATAATTTTTAGGTTTGATTTTTGTTTCTAAATCCTAATAATGTTTTTTTTTTCAAATAATAATTTAACCAAATATGTTTTTTATTATAAGTTTTGTAAAAGGCAATTTTGCCGTATATATCTATTAGTAAAATAATAATAATCATAATTAAGTGTTTTGGGTAATGCTTAAGGTCGCAATAATGTTCATAATAAAAATCATCAGGTTCGATTTAACGAGTTCATATTTTTTGACGTTTAATCATCGGTGTGGCCATATATGTGACTTCTTAAAGGTGACAACTTCTGACGATTTTCGTCTACTCCAAGTGGATATATCTAATATATCTGAATGGGAAAGGCGAAAAAAACGTAGGTTTAATGTTTCCAAGTGTTCGGTCACGTCCTTTACTAGAGCCCAAAAAACTCAATTTTTTCGCTACAAAATGAATGACCGGAATCTGATACGAACATCGAATGTTAAGGATCTGGGCATTGGTTTTGTGAGCACCCTGACATTTAATTTCATAAAAGGGCTGATTGCTAATTGTCCTCAACTTCAGTCGTGTTCCTACGAGTAGGTCTCCATTTTTGTGGGTCCCTGCAGTATCAGAGATCTCCTGATTTTTATTTCAATCTTCCAAGAATAAATTTCTGCAGAAAAGTTACTCCAATCCCTTGCGAGTATTTAAGTTATTCTTAACGTCCTGATAAGAACTCATCCTTGGAAATTAATTCCACTGATGTGTCTGCAGAAGATTAGCAATGTTTTGAGGACCTATTACCTATGCAGGTACACGAAATCTTCGTATACAGACAGGTATTTGATTTAAACCCTTGAGGATTTAGTCAAATCTTATTCGGATCAAAAGATAATAAAAAAAGATAGTAAAAATACCCATGTAATTTAAACAAATTATTATCCGTGTAAAAATTGAGGGAATGATGGACGAAAAATATTTTTAATGTTCACATAAAAATACTCAATATTTATCATAATTTGTTTATTGAAAAAACTACACAACGTAGGTGTTAAATATAAAATTTATTACAGTAAATTTTTCGATTACAATTTATGTGATTTTTTTAGAGTTAGTGTTTACTCGAAATGAATGTAGATACGCATGTACACCGCCCACGCAAATTGATCCCAATCGCTAGCTGCATATTTTTGTGGCTATAAAATAAACTCTCAACAAAACACCCGGCTTTTAACTAATCTCCATAAACTTCGTGAACGTTTCACATCTCACAATGCTCTTCCAAAAGCCATAAACACATCAACACTTTGTATCACTCGGAACATTATGCTCGAACGAATTATTATACCACCTTTCATCCCATCAGCATCTTTTCTTATAACCAAAACTGTACATGCTAAATCTATAATCATCATCATCATTCCCTATCCGCACCTAATGGTGCATAGGGCACTGCATTAGTACACCAACGCATGATTAGTCATACGCCTCAGGTGTCAGTCCAAGGATTATTTATTTATATATACGCCCAATGGGCATTTTTAAGGACATATTTATTTTTTTAAATTTTATTTTATTTATGAAATCAACCGTTTACATACATATTTACAGTAAACAAACAGAACTCAGAACTAATAACAGATTTTCACAAAGTATACAAAGTAAGTAAAGAAAATATAAAACATTAAATAAATACATTTAAAAATGTTATTTTCATGTACTCGTAAATATTTTTTAATAATCAAAGATTTTTTTAATATTTTTTTAAGAACAGTAAGTTATTGTAAATTGTGCGGGATTAGGACAAGAATGCTTGAAGAGAGGATAAGGAGGGGAAGGGAGATGTACATTTTTATTATTATAATGTCTACTAAGTTACGAAATGCATTTTTAGTGTAAATTTTTAATCTGGCAGAGTAATGCTTGTGTAATCTATATCTTTAAATTTTGTATGGTACACTGAAAAAGTCCTACGAAAAAAAGCATTTTTATCATACGATGTTTTACTTATTATACATAGAAAATTATTTTTAAAATGTAGAAAGACTCAATGGTATATAGTAGACTTGGTAGGAGTGAAAGCGACAGAGAGGTGTTTATAATTGAATTTGATTCAGTGATCGTTTGAAAGAAGACAACTTGTTATCAAAGAAATCATGACTGGTATGTTTGTTGGCAGACCTAAGAATTCTGGGCATAGGGGAATAAAAACCATAGTTAGTTCTATGGTTATCAGTATGAAAGAGTGTGTTTTGTCTGAGGTTTCTAGTTGGGATATTTAATTTTATTGATCTCAGTAGTTCAGGCGCATCAAAGAGAGAGTTGAGAATTTGAAATAGGACTAGAAGGTCGGATTTATTTCGACGGTCTTAAAGAGAATATATATTCAAGGTAGTGTCTAACTCATTATACGTATATAGGTCTCTGGATAAGCCCAACCTCCAGCCTATCTTTCTCAAAAATCGATGTTGAACTGATTCAATATTCTTGATGTGAACATCATAATATTGAGACCAGATAACAGATGAATATGTTGGGTGCGGGCGAACTAGGGAACAGAAGAGAGTTTTAAGGGTATTGATATTTTTGAAGTCAGTTGTGCTTCTCATAATAAATCCAAGGAATTTTAAGGATTTACTGATAATTATAAAATATTAATGTGTTAAAACACCATTTTCAATAAAAAGTTATGTCAACCAAGTCGGGAATCTAACCCGAGACCTCTTGCATTGTAAGGAAACGCGATGACCATTACATAAAATTACAAAAATATTCAACAATGTTTTGAGTATGTCCGAATGTTTGGAGTAAGGCTTAATTTCCTCCCTAGCGAGTTATGAAGATCTAAATTTGTTTTAGTAAGTAGTTTTGTAACAAACTTAGATCTTAATTACTCCCTATAGAGGAAATCCAGTCTCTACAAATATTTGGACATACTCAAAACATTATTGATGAACCTAACTGGTAAAAGAAGTATAAAATTGAAAAACTTGAAAAATTTTAATTTAAAAAATGGGAAAAAAATAATTCAGCTAGATGAATCCCCGCGACGGATCCAGTGAATAGTTTTCGCCCTCCAAGCTCGAGCCTTTAAAGAGTCTGGCTATTGTGTGGAAGACGATAGCTCATATCGGACTATTGGGTGGGAGGCGAAACAAAAAACTCAATGTAACAAAAATGGATAAAAATCAAAAATATTTACAAATATACAATATTTCTAATTAAAAAAAAAAAACATTTATGGATAATTGTTTAAGTGAAGGGGGTTAGCATCGGTTTTGTCTTTTTTTTCCAGGTTTAAAAATGAGGTCAAAAGTATTACAAAATGATTACGGTCATGCACCAATCAAAAGCAAAATTTTCGCACATTGTGAAAGGCTGAGATAAGCATTATCGACAAAATCAAGAAAGGAGTTCGGCGCTGGTTTCGGCATGTAGAGCGAATAGACAGCGAAAGAAGGGCTAAAAATATTTTCATTGCGAATGTTTATTTATTTATGCTTTATTAAGTTAGTTCATAACTTCTTAAGAACTAATATAAACTTTTAATAACATTACTTTTTTTTTATCAAAATTTCTCAATAACATATTTTTAAAAATTAATTTGAAATATTTCAATATTTTCTATCTCCTTTATTTCTTCAGGTCACTCATTGAACAGCTTCAATCCCCTGTACAATGAGTTTTGAGAATGTGTTTTTCTCCTCATTGGTAATCTTTTTTTTTATCCCTTGTTTTATATGTATGACATTGTTGGTTAAATTTAATGTTTTTATTTTATTTTTTCTCCTAATTATTTTATGTATAAACTTGCCACATTATATTTAATTTGCTGCTTTACTATGAGCAAGCCAATTTCTCTGCGCATTCTTTCTACATTAGAATATATATTTCTTTTGTATATAATGATTAATTTATTTTGTATATGTTGATGGATGCAGAAATAGAGGAAGATTGAGAAAGACATGGAATGACCAAATCTAACAAATACTTGAAGATGGACGTGTAAAATGTCAGAATAAACGGCGCGCGTGCATGAGAAGATGTATGGTTGTAGAGGATACGAGATCTGTATGCTAAAATAGAGCAATGTGGCGTTCTATCCTCTCTGCCTACCCTAACGGGGAAACTGCGTGATGATTTGTTTGTTTGTTGTTTCTTTGTCTAAAATATAATGTGTTTGATTTTAATTTAAATAAATTATTTTATTAGATTACAATCCTGTAAAATGGAATGTCAAGTAGACAAAATTGAGCATTTTCGACACCTCTTTCTGTTCGCTTTTAATCGCGGGAGTAAAGTTGCCTAAGATGCTTGGAATATTTGCGAATAATAGACTAATTTGTTGTAAAATAATAAAAGAATACATCACCATGAAATTAATAAATTATCTCCGAAAGGCTATGCAAGCGTTAGGTTTTGTTATTCGTAACACTCAGCACTTTCGACAAAAATATGTCCCTCCAAAAACGCGACATGTTAGGCCTTGATAATTGTGACATCATGATTCGTGACGATGTTCTATTTAAATTTAAACGATCACAAACAAAGTCCAAAATGTATCCGAATCTTGATGTATTAGGGGCGTGGCCAATGCAATGGAACGTTCTCGCGGGTATTCTAAATTTAAAAATATTTTTATGCTACTAAGTAGTAAAAAACCTTTTTCTCAACTCGACAGTATTTCATAAACCCTTAAAAACTTTTTAAAAAAAGGTGATATTTTCCAATTAGTACTTTTTATGTTCAAGATCTTTATCGTACCATGTGGATTTATACGAACGTCCGTAATGTTCCGTTTTGTTTAAAAGTCAGAACTCATTGCCAACTCGACTAAAAGGATTTTAAATCAAATTAAATTAATTTTGTGTATAATATTGTAATGTTTTCCATAAACACTTTAGTGTTACAAATAATTTATAATACAGAGTACAGGGTGATGATTAACACGTAGATCATCGTAATAAATTAATGGAAGATGAATTTGTATTGGTAAAATATACACGGCGGCACAGAGCTGTGAGTGCCTTTAATTCTATATTTTTAACAAAGATACGTATAAAAAAATACGATTTGTAGATATTCGTCTATACAATGAGGCAGGTCAGTGGTTTTTAATATTTTTTTTATTTGTTAATAGACAATTGAACTATGCCAATTTTTTTTTAACAATTATGTATCGATTTTTTAAAGTTTTGCATATCTGAAATTACTCCGCGTGTGGCGTTTCAAGTTCTCTTCTGCTTCTTCTCGGTAAGTTTTGCCAAATTTTCCGTTGACGGTAAGTAAACTGGAGAACCTTCCACAAGTCTCTTATCATTGGTTAAATCACATGAACTAGTGACATCGTTCAAAGTAGTTCGTTTTTATTAAAATATTTTATAATATGTTTTTGGTACGTTTTTAAAAACTTTGCCACATAATTTAATTAGTTTATTTTTACCGCGCATAAAGAAACATTTTTTTCCATACAATTTCCGAAAGGGGTTTATGTTCTTCAATTCACGTGCAATAAATTATGAAAAGAACAGAACTAGGCTCAATATTATATTTTTGTAGTTATGTTGTTCGTATATTTTAATTTTAATTTTCAGCAATTGAAAATTCATTATTATTTATTTAATTATGGACTACATGGTCCGTTTTTTCCCTTCTTGTTTTGTAACATCCACTCTTGAGTGGAGCATGTGGACATCATCGATACTTAAAACACGAAACATCTGAGTTTTGAGAGTCAGTGCTTGAGGAGAATATTAGGTTTAAAGTGGTTTGATAATTGAAACTAACACTGAAGTCCGAGAACGGACGCAGCAACCTTTTTTACGAACGTACTGAGAGTGCGGCGGTGAATATGGCATAGACGCGTGCTGCGGATGCCTCAGGAAAGCTTTATTCCAAGTTGTGTCTTCTTCACTTCTGTGTCTGCGGCGTCATTCGGCGGAAGTAAGGGACGCTAGGTTAACGTAAGAGTAAATGAGAGTGCCTGCTGACGATAGGGTCTTCCGGAAGCATCTGATGATGCCTACACGGACGTAAAAGAAAAGAAAAAAAGTTATTTTTCCGATTTCTAACTTTTTTTTCAGTGCTTAATTTTGAGATTAACACGTATTTGTATTTTTTTTTAATTTTAGGAAAATATGAACCATTGGTGATTTTGCAATACCGCGTAACCTGCTTTTTATACGTAAATGTTTAAATATTTTTTTTACAGGGACTTAGGCCCGTTAGTTATACTGAAAATAATTTTAGTTGTCCAGATTCTCCAGCGGTACTGTTGGTTGATTAACATTATATGTAATACTCGTATATTAACAGAGCGCTTTTTAGAGTCCGCTGTCAAAAAACGAAACTGATAGTTACGTGGGATTACAGTATCATATATGCAAAAATAAAAAATGACACATATCAATTTATTTATTCATTTCTTTCCATTATAAACAATAATAAATATTAAAAATAATGTGACCTCACTGGGGTTACCCGTAAAAAGCACACTTGTCAATATACTTTGTTTTATATTTTTACATTTGAGAATATACAAAGAACACTTAATTTACATAGATAATTAACAAAATGATCAGACAGTTTTAAACACAACGCCATAGAATTAAGAATAGTCCAGAAGGAGCGTAGAATCATATTTGAATACATTGGACTGTGTCCAATAATTCCCCCACTTCGGCTTACTTTCACCGCGCGTATTCGGAAAGACGCCAGGTAATGTTGCTTGATGGAAAAAAAATCATAACACAAATGTAAGGTAAAAAAAAAGTAATCTGTTAATTTCTCTAAAATTTTTTTGTGCACGCGGAAACATTGATTGACACAACAGAGTAGATATGTAAAGGGTCATTTAATAAGAGTAATTGAATTAATGAATTTTGAACTTAAAATATAAAACAAATTTTATTTGACATAAAATGGATATTTTTATATCATGTAAAATAATATTTGATGTTTTAAAGATAATGTCGTTCAAATGTCCCCCATGGCGTTTTTTAATCCGAGGTCTAATTTTCATTAGTTATTTTATTAGACGGGCAAAGTAGGGTAAAAAAAAATCTACCCTGGCAACACTAACGAAATTTCAATTTTGTTTCTTCGACAATCTGACAGATGGAAAAATAATTCAATTTTTAAGTAATGCATTTGTTAAATACACATTCATTTGCAAATTACAGATGAAATGTGATTGCATCCTGTTTTGTTAAGATCCTAGCAGTATTTCTAAACTTTAAATGGACACAACACGGCATAGTTGAATTCAAATCAGGAGTTGCGTACTAAGCGACGTCTACAATGAAACTAATTGTTCAAAACGTAAACCTACTCATTTACGAGTAGTTGAGTCGCCTTCTGTTTGATGTGCGCATGCGGTTTCTTGATTATTCTTAATTCTATGCACTACGTATTTATATTCCTATTTAATTTACGTATACCTTTATTATATATATTATAAAACGCACAATAAAAGAACAAAAACATTACATAAATTATATATTCGTGGAGCAGTTGATTCAATATTGGTCTGGACAAATAAGAAAATCTATTTTACTTCTACCCAGCTCAACTATCCATTTTTTATGGCCTGTTTAAACATTTTCTTGATACTAATTGTTTGTATCGATACATAATTTTAAATTTTCATTTTTAGGTTTTGTTTTTTTTGTTGATAGTGCTGGTTGGCGATAAAGTTTTCTGGAGGTGGCTGGTGATGTGCACATGCTCCACATAGGGGCAGATATGAAAAAGTAGATGAAAAATAAAGTTGGTCCATTACAACGTTAATTTTACCTCGAGTGTCTGACCACTCTGTATGTCTCCTTTTCTATTGTAGATACCTTTCTTATTGCTAAGAGCTTTCGTGAAAATGTGGTGTTTAACATTGTTTATACGAGTTATAATGAAAGATAACTAACGTTTCCACATTACATTATATATAATAACTGTTTTTATTTTAAAACGTGCTAAGAAATGTATTTAAGAACGTAATTCAACTCATCAGTTTTATGCTAAAAGCTTTTGATCATAAAAAAAACTTAAAGCCGAAAAAAATAGGTACGCTTTGTATTTATCAATTAAACTTGAAGTTCAAAAATGCAAAGCGTTGGGCGGGCTTATTGCTAAAAGCATTATCTTTTAACCCTCAAAAAAATAGACAAGTATATTTTTTTTCATATTTACTATTAAATTACAGCAGTTAGTAAACAAATAGAGCATGCATACTACATATAAACTGATTTTAAAAAATACTTTGGTATACACATTAAGTGGGTATATGATGAGAAATGTGGGATCAGATGATGAGTTTGAAAAGAGAAAGGAAGATGATCTAGGAAAGAAAGAGGAATAAAAATAAAATAAAATAAATTCCAGAAAATACGGTTCTAAGTATTTATTATAAAAATAGCTTAATACGGGCACAGCCAAAAAGCGCGTAAATTTGTCAACAAATATAATTTTAAATAAATAAATAATTTTAACAAATTTCATCATAGACGGAGAACATTTTGAAGAAAGAAATATGGAAGTCTAGGCATTTACAGGGCTTATGTAATGTAACATTCACCATTTTGCGTGTGTGTGTACATCCTTATTTCTTCAAATCTTTTTATAAACCAGCCAGTCATAAGCCATTCAAATACATACCTAGATTTTCATATTAACTTATTAAATATGTTTTCTATCTCTGTTGAAATTTGTTTATCGTAGTGACTTCCTGGGGGATAAAATCCAGTATTTTATTTATAAACATTAGAAACGTTTAAGTATTGTAATAAAACTAATTGGTCCAAGAAGTGTAATAATTCAATCAATTGAATCTTTTCACAACAATAAAGGTTTTAGCTCTTAAACTTCACTTAAATCTTAAAAAACTTATTTTTAAAATGCAATTTTGAAAAAACAGCGTTTAAAAATGACTTAATCTTCCATCTACTTTTTGTGAGACTACAGCCTTAACTTCCCAATACAGTCACGGTCTAGTCTTACGCTTCAAATGGTCTATAAAAAATAAAATATATCGGTGAAGAACCACTTTTAAAACCAATTCTAATATTTAACCATCATTTCCTTTTCGCACCTAATGGCCCATAGGGCATTGCATTACACCAGTTGCAGCTTATCTTTTTTTTGTTACATGATGGTAAGATGATTAGAATTACGCTTCAGGTACCAGTCCAGGGACTACGAAATATTCTAGTGTAAAAACACAATTTTCAATCAATATTTCATATCAACAATGTTGGGAATTGAACCCTAGACCTCTTGCATGGTAGGCAAACGCGCTGACAACGAAGTGAACCATAATTTGCTAACGTTTGTCCAAACACCACGAGGTCGACATACTCATATTTCACACTGCCAAAAATGGATAAATAAAGTATCCGATTGGGGTATTCGAAATAAACTAAGTTTTGCTCCTCAAAAAACTCAATTCTCACTTTTAAAAGGTAATTTTGTGTGTCCCCCTTCAATCAAATTTATGGGCACTTCTATTCGAGCGTCAAATTCGGTTTCAAACCTTGGTGTAATCCTTGAAAGAAATTTATCTTACACTTCCCATGCTAGGAAAGCCGTAAATTTGGGAAAGATGGCTTTCCACAAAGTTGCACGCTTGGCCAGAGCCAGCTGGGGATTGTCTTTTGAAACTTCAACGGTCTATTATAAATCCATTTTCCTAGGTATCGTATGCTATGCAGCTGGCTGTTGGGCACACCGATGTGAGTTGCAATATTTCAGGCGAATTATTTTAAGCGGACAAAGGCAACCTCTTCTGGCTCTTTCTAGAGCATATAGGACATGCTCAACGGATGCACTCCCGGTTCTAACGGGCTTGTTTCCTTTAGATCTGGAGGTTCAGCGACGATCTGCAAATTTCCACCTAAAAAGAAGGCGTTCCTCTGTTATTGGTGGCGTCCGTCTACTCCCAACTGAACGAATGTCTCAATCAAATATTAAAAAAATGACTTTAAATGCTCTTCTTAATGCTTGGCAATCGCGATGGGAATCTTCCTCTTCAGGGAGGGTTACCTTTCTTTTTTTTCCTTCGATCCGTCAGCGCCTAGAATCGTCTTGGGTTATCCCCGATCACTGGACTACGCAGTTTTTATCAGGTCATGGTAAATTTAATCAAAAATTATTTGTTTTTAATATTGTTGACTCTCCTTCGTGCTGCTGCGGATATCCTAACCAATCTTCTGAACACATCCTGTGGTCTTGTCCCTTTCCCCTTCTCTATGATTACCGAATGGAGCTTCTCGCTACTATCCGTGGCCCTGTTATAGGTCCTGTCGGATATACAGATCTGGTGGCTTCTAAAAAGAATTTCAAGGCTTTTAAAAAGTTTTGTCATCATTTCGGCGAATTGATCATGTCCAATCAATTTAATCCCAGTCAGTGAAGAATTCACTTCCCTCTCTTCTCAATCCAATGAAGTACATATTATGTACTTCTGGATTACTTTCTTTCAGCACAAAGATGCTAAGGCTACCAGATTTCAGAGAGCTCCTTCGGGCAGCTTTTCTCGTTTGACAACGAGCAAATTTTCCGTGTATGTGGGCACCGCCAAGGAGACTTATGTCCTCAGATGCGGTGTGCGGTATGTGGTGGGTAAGCTGCCAAAAATGGAATCCACACATCAATAATGAAAGGCAATTGCACCATACAATACACAAATTGGTGGAATTTTCTTCACTCAATTTCCTATTTTAAGATTTTTACCTCTATTATTAATCCACCTGGATGCAGTTATGACATAAATTAAAATAAATTAATGATTTTGGATGAAATCCTTTTCAAGTGATTTCTTACAGATGTCAGAAGTGTGGCGCTTAATTTTACTTACATAAGTCTTAAAAAATGTTTTTTTAAGTGGAAGATTTTTAAAGATTAGGGGAACGTTTTTCTAGCGTTGCGGATTTTAAAACAAGCATTGATTGTGTTTCGTCAGCGGCGACGCGCGGCATATGAACCGATTATAGTAACATAATATACAATTATTTAAAAATAGCGTATTGAAAACTTTTGAATAAAACTCCCATTGATCCCTTTTTCTCTTACATCACTTCAAATTACATGCATTAATATTATTATTATAAATCAAATTTCTCTTTTGAAATTCGTATTACTACTAAAATCGCTTTAATGAAATTTTATCGACTTCTCTTGGTTTAAAATCTTCTCCTTGTATTGCTTTTTCAAACTTTAAAGATTACTTGCTGTACTTGTTATTCTTTCTTTTTTCTCTGCTACATTGGCATGTATTTATACTTTTAAACTACTTTTAATTACTTATATTATAAATGTATATAAAATCAATATATTGCTGCTCTTACTATAATGTGTCATTAATTTTGAAGATGTTTTTTAAATTGACTTAAACTTATTGTCTTATATTTCACTTAAAGATTCTTCTCATCGTTTCTTTAAATCCCTTTAAAAAAATTTAAATTTTCTTCATTTTAAATATTATTTCCATTTTTAAATACTCACTACAAACTTTAAAATATCTTTTTTAAATTAAATTTTAATTTTTAAACAACTTTCATTTATGTTTCTTTTCCTTCTCTTTTTTATACTTTCATAATTAACCTTACATATAATTGCTTTATAATATGGAAACTTCACTGGTCCATTAGAGTTAAGACTAATTGTGTAAAATATTAAACTTTGTAACTGTACTGTTTGTTTCCTAAATAAAAGAAAATTAAAAAAATATTTATATATATATATTAAAACAAAGATGAGAACGCTTTAGAGAAGGAAATATGGAAGTCGATGCATTTTCATTACTTGTGACCATTATTGGATAGATTATGTGGTTACTATAAAACCATTTTAAATTAGATACAGAAAAGGCACAGGCAATAAAAAGCAATTTGCAAAATAATTCATTATTAATAATTCATTAAAAATGATTGGCTTTATTTTGAAAAATACATTATTTTCAAGTCCATCCGATCATTAAAAATATTTTACTGTTCTCTTGTATGAAGTTATTTAGATTTTAATTTATCAATATGGGCACCCTGCTATAATGTTCATGTTTATAATATAGAAAACATTCAACATAAATTTCTACGATATTCTTCTTTTTCCAAGTCAGTCCCTCAATGTTGAGTATCGTGATCACCATGAACACTTCTGATTAGTCTGTTCCACTCCAGTCTGTCCTCAGCTCTACGAAATGATTCATCAAATTTTAGCCCCGTATGGCTAAAGGTGGCCCTTTATTTGGTCAGTCCATCTATGTGGGATTCTACTCCGGCTTTTCCTACCTTCAACTCGGCCAGACATTATAACCTTTTCTAGATTGTCTGGCTCCCGTCTAGAAATATGTTCAAAGAATGACAGTACTCTTCTCAAACACACCACTGATAGACGAGTTGTAATATGATGCTCTTCCAGTATCGATGCATTCGTCCTTCTGGCTAACCAAGGCACACGCAGCAGCCTTCTCCAACACCACATCTCGAATGCATCAATCCTCTTTCTCTCGAAGGCACGCATTGTCCACGTTTCAGCCCCATACAGGAAAACGGAGAATACCAGGACTTCCATCAACCGCTTTTTTGTATTTATTGATCTCGCCAAATCTCCTCCAAACGGTTCATTACTTCTTTGGCCACTACGATATATAAACTATAAATTAAACATTCCAATATAAAATGTGAATTATGACTATTCATTAACAACCTCATAACACTTTCTGAAAGAAGAACTATTAATGATCTCATTGTACTGTATAAAATTATAAACTCTCTTTTTGACGTACCAAAAATACTTGAATTGATTAATTTTAGAGTACCTGCTGTCAACACTAGGAGTACTTCATTGTTTTATTGCTCCAATACTTCTTCCAACCAACAAAACAATTCATTGATACCGAGACTGCATAGGTTAGGTAACACTTATGGAACGGCTGCAGCCATTCTGTCCAATACTTTATTATCTTATAAGTCCGCAATATCAAGTTTATTTGTAGCTGCTCGTCCAACTATTATTGACAACTCAATTCCCTAAATTAAAAAATACTTACTTGTTTATTTTTATTATCTTATACTTGTTTTTTTTTATTTTTAACTAATATTTCAAATTGCATTGTAGTGTTGGCAAATATGCATTTCATACATACATATTTTTATTTTTTCTTTTTTCGCGATAATATATGCTTGTTTGGTTATTAACCAAACTTATTTTTTTCTTTCTTGCTTACCGTAACACTTTATTTACTTAGTTTGCTCGACGGAATTTATTTCATAAGCTTATATCTTTGCATTTTTTGTTTATATGCTTACTGTTTTTTTTTGCATACCATTGTTATTATTTTTTTTTTTAAACTTTTTGTATAACTTTTTATTATATCCTTTCTAACTAATTTCACATATTTTTTCTGTTTACTCTGTGTTTATTCTTTAGTATGTTAACATGTATTTTTATTTTTTGTAAATGCTCTTTGGGCGTTAATGAAGAAAATAAATAAATTATTACGTTTGCAATGATCGTTATTAGAGTAAAATTAGGGTTAAGCAATATTTATTCTCAATACTACAACAGAAACGGAGAAAAGTTTAAAGAAAAGTATATCGAGGTACAGGCATTTACAGGACTCATGACCTGTCATTGGCTGGTTTAAGAGGCCACTGACGCATTTTTTAACATTTACTATTTTACCTACAAGATTTATTTTTCTTCAATGTTTACATCTCCTTATTGTTGTGGAGTCGACGAATTGTAATCTTTATTGATGCGGTAGAGATTCGTCGTCTGACCAGTTTGTTTAATCAACAACCAAAAAGAAGTCTAAAAACTGAAAAATGTTTTCGGGCGTTCCTTATTAGGTGACCACTGCTCTACGAGACAAACTTATCTCCCCCTGATTTCATTTTTCAGGATCTTTAGCAGAGAGTGGCCGTCTTGCCAAAAAGACGCGTCATGGGTTCTTTTTCATACAGAGAACTGTATTATTCATATGCAAAGACCCACGACACGGAATACTGAAAATACGTTTATTTTTTTCTGTTTCTAATTTGTTTCTACGCCACTGTCATATCTTTCAGTGAAGGTGTTGATTGCTTTAATGAGCTAGAGTGGTGCGTAGCTTGTTCACTATGACTATCGAATACCTACTTAATATTATTAGAACATGGAGTGGCTCCCAATTGTGTGCGGTTAGCGTATCCACGGGCGCCAAAGTGGCTAAATCACTATTTTTAGAATCGTATTAACAAGAAAAACGAATGTTTTTTTTTGGGGTAGTGATTCAATTATGAAAACGGTCGTAGGAATTATTATATGCTGTGTTAAGTGGGTCCTAGAAAAGATAAGGCAATTAACTTTTGTGGAGAATCTTTAAGGAATAAATTTTAACCCAAAATATTCTATAAATACACAACAGTCGTGTAGGTAAAACTAATTTCATTAATTATTATAAATATATTTTTTAAAGTCTATAATGAAAATATTTGTAACTAAAATAAACATAAGGAATTTTACCGACGAATATTCACAAATGAATAAAATGGGTTTGTGTTTTTTGTTGAATTCTCTAATAAAAAAATATAAAAAATAATAAATAAAAAAAACAAAATAAAATAAAATAAAATAAAATAAAATAAAATAAAATAAAATAAAATAAAATAAAATAAAATAAAATAAAGTAAAATAAAATAAAATAAAATAAAATAAAATAAAATAAAATAAAATAAAATAAAATAAAATAAAATAAAATAAAATAAAATAAAATAAAATAAAATAAAATAAAATAAAATAAAATAAAATAAAATAAAATAAAATAAAATAAAATAAAATAAAATAAAATAAAATAAAATAAAATAAAATAAAATAAAATAAAATAAAATAAAATAAAATAAAATAAAATAAAATAAAATCTTTAAAAGTACATAGAACACTGCATTGGTTCACCAAATGCAGCTTGTTTCGACCAACTGTTTCATGGAGGTTAATTAACAGCTGACCGAAATAAGCTACATATGGTTTGCAAATACAGTAACTTATGCACCACTGAATACCTACATAAATTTTAATGATAATGACGATGATGAATACTATTTGAAACGCAGCGAAACAACATTCTCCTAAATAATAATAAAAAACAATAATTAATAAATTAATAAAATAAAATGAACGCGCGTTCGTACCTAGGCATTACAATATTAATCACAATCAACAGGTAGATAAGTACTTATAAATTTAATGCACGTAGAAGCAATTTGGAATTTAAATAATGTGTTAGCACTCGATGCTATGTCTACAATAACCCTTTCACTGAGGCAATTTGTAGTTTCTTCGAAAAAAACCGTCTCACATTACTAAAGAATTACAAGATGATTGTAGCACCCAGAACATTAGTACAAAAAAATACACAACGCATGCGCACATGCGAGGAAAGGGGACGCAGCCGTACGGAGAGAACGGCGCGGGAACAATATTCAAACATCACGAATCGAACGTTAAAACTAATGACAGTAATTTGTCCATACTTCGATTGGCTGTTAATTTGCAGTTTACTTACAAATTTTGCCCGTAGGGGCGTAATTATCGATAAATTATGGCGGGAAATAAAAAATAAACAAAGATGGCGAACAGTTCGTTCGTGTCTTGTTTATTTAAATAACCACCCAACAATGTGGACGCTTTTAATTCTGACGGGTTGCTAGCCATCCACACTTCTGAATCCGTTTCTTTTGTTGACTAGTTCTACTGCTTGGTTATGGAAATATAATTAATTATTGCGTGCATTTTATTTTAAACTAGCGGACCTGACAGACGTAGTCCTGCCCAGCGAAAGCTTGCCTGCTTTAAGCTGGTTCACCAAACGTATTTGAAATATTCGAATTTTCGATAAACTATAAATATATTTTACGTCGAGTTCGACATTTCAATCTTTTCGTTTTATTTTATTATATAAATAAAACACGAGTGATACTTTAATCCACAAATTTGGAATATCCAGTGACCGGTTTCATCGCTTTCACGACATCTTCGAGACTGGTATCTTTATTAAAAAGTTAAATGTATTTATACAGAACAGAGGTAAGGATACATAATTCAAAGTTATATGTAAGTAAATTAAATAAAGTTATTTTTATCTTAAGGATCATTATCAACAAATTTTCTATGGGTTAACTAATGAATTGTCGTGTTTTGTTTATATAATAAATTACAATGAACTTCCATCAAGAATTTTCACTTACAAACTTATATGTTTTCGTTTTATCATTGGGTGATTTGCAGCTGCCCAAAAAAAATATTTTTAAAAAGTGCAAATCACCAGCCGTATGCATAATATACCTAGGTACTTGTTTATGGTTGAATTCCAAGACAAAAAATAAATAATTATTTTTGCAATTGTCAAACTACGCTCTTCTTACCAACAGGGGTGCAATGTAGGAATACAATTTTTTTTAATGTATTCAATGTCAGTCAGTATTATTTTGCATAGAGTTCATTTTTATTTTAGAAAAGTTTATTGGACAAATACTGAGGTTAAACTTATGGTTAACATATTACAAAAGACATAGATGACATTTTAGAGAAAAAAATAAGAAATTTAAGGCATTAACAGGACTTTTTGCCTATCATTGGTTGGTTAATGTGGCCAATTTATGCACTGTAACTTTCACCATATTGCATACGGGTATAACATAACATGCGTATTTATTCAATTTTTCAAACAACTGTTTGTTTTTGTGAAGTTAAAGACCTGAAACCTATAGGTATTGGCGAAGGAGATTTATCTGTCTGGATTCCACCGACATTGCGTTACGAAATTATTTGTGAATATAATTTATTATTTTAAACCTCGCACTCGTGAAAATATCTAATAAAACGCAGTTAATACTTCAAAATATAAATTTCTCCATTAGGACTATGGAGTTTAAAGTTGTCAATTTTGTCTGACAAACAAAGACGATCACACATTACCAATTGTCCGAACGTCTCCGGAGAAGTGCAGGTGCCTTGGCTTCTGTTGGAGTATACGGAAGATATTCTTTATTGTGTGAAAAAGACAGAATTATTGTTTTTGGGAGAGATGTGAGAAAAATATGGTAATTCATTAAGCACGTGCAATTAAGGACTCGCGACTGGTGACGGAAATCTGAGATATTTGCTTGTCGCAAAATTTTAATGTATAACGGAAAGTAACACTTTTACTGATCCCAACGGATTTCAGCAATATAAGTTGGTTCAGAAAATATGTTACTTTATAAAAAAGGAAGGTTTAAGATTATAAAATATTACAAAGAATTTTTTAACAATAGTAAGACACGGCTGATTTTTTTTTTCAATTTTCATACTTCTTCCAAGAACAGTTGATTAGGACAATTATTTTTTATTATTATTCTAGTTTATCCAAATGATTTTAGATAAGGACTGGATTCAACACCTTGGAGAGTTTTTATTTTTTATGTAGCTATGGTTACTCATGAGTCTTTATAAGACACAATATTCAATGTACAATTTCTTTAAATAAAAAATATGAACGTTAGCGGTAGTGAATTTTTCGAAAATTCACCTCCTCTGGATACCTTACCTTCATGTAGCATATAAAACGAATGAGAAAAGAAACTTGTTTGAAACGTCACAAGTTCAAAATGATTTATTTCACAGTTTTAAAATGTACAGAGGTTCTTTGTTTCAGGACTACTGGGTAGAGCTAGGAAATTCCTGTGTTTAGGCAAGTTCTTCTTTTTTTAAATTATTTTTTTTAAATAAATGATGCTTAAAAAGTTCAAATAAAAATAACAAAACCAGAAAATTAAAATTGTATATAAATTAGGAAACAAGCTGATAATAATAAAAAACTAAGTATGAATATAAGTTATTTGAACACGTGATTAGAATAATCAATCAATAATTGTTATAGGTTGGGATAGATGTATCCGGGTAGCCATGTTTTTCGACGATTTGTGTGTTTCGACGGGTACGAGTTTCTTCCTTTAAATGTCAAAAAAAGTCACCGATTTGAACGCGTGACGTCACGGGTGGTGTAATTTCAAAATTACAAAACTTTCAAAATTCATAGCGATGATAATACGATAAATGATTTTCTTAATTGCTTAGTTTGATAGTCTAATAACATTTTTCTTTTAAAAACACAGAAATTCCTTATTAGCTAGCGACACATTAAAAAAAATTTTAGCCATCCTCCAAATTTGGCTGACAGAACATGCATAAATTTTCTACCCGGGGCGGTCTAATAACGCATGCAGCTATCTCACCACTCTAGCGCCTTTCTCTTTCCCTCCCCTGCAATCTCAGTCTGCCTTCATCAGCTTCTCTTTCTCTCGTGTTTTGCCGTGGTATTTGCAGAAGCCACGAAATTTGGTCCATCGTGAGTCGGACCATAGCGGCGTGTTTTCCTTGCACCGTTGGTGTTTGTTTTCTAACCAGGAGATGAGGTACCACTCAACAGCAAGATGCACGGTGGAACGAGCGCACACATCATAAATTTAATAAAGTTTCAACCCTGGACTTGTTTAACCAAATTGCCAAATGCCAATGTCATCCCACCTGCGCGCATGCGTGTAGTGGCCGCGTAATGCTGCCAAACCGCGAACAATATATTATCGTAATACAAATATAAGACAATTTTGTGTTATGTTATATTTTACCAAAAAAAAATTTTAATGACTGAACAGGAAAAAAACTTCTACTTTTAATAGGCAACCGTAAAAAAAACATTAATTGATCATGAACTATTGAAGTAAAATAACATAGTTTAATATTACACTTACGCTTATTAATAGAAAGCCGGAAAAATATTCGACAACCCTGGCAGTTAAACAAAATGTCTGCCTTGTTTTATTGAGCAATCTGACAGGCGGTAAAATAATAGAATTCTTAAATGTTATTATTTGTGAATTCACTACTTACACATGGAATGTGATTCCACCATACCTATTCCCTTTTAATCCCGACAGTATATTGACACTCAAAAACGACACAACATGGCGTAGTTAAATTTAAATTGGCTTGCGTACTAAGTGGTGTCTACAGAGTAACCAATGGCCGAAACGCGTCGGCTTTAGTTTGATGAGCGTACGCGGTTTCTGGATTATTATAATTCTTGACCCAGTTTTGTCTTCGAATCCGTATTCAGAAACTTCGTAGTTTTGATTATTCGTGATGTATTGAGTATTTGTAAGTACAGTGAATACGGTGGCTGGTACATTAATGCGGTCCGTATTTTTAAAAAAAAGTCGCGATCGAGCCGCTAGGCGTGAGTTAGAGCTAGGCTAGAGCGTCGTTTTCATCGTGAAAATTCACCGATCAGACTTAAACGAGTCTTCCTAGTTTTTCTGTTGAAAACCAACTACGCATCCAAAATGGCCAAAAATGAACAGATTAATACATCTTTTTTTATTTGGATTAGTTTGATAGTCTATTCACAATTTATTTATTTTTAAACCACTAAACTTCCTCATCTAAACTTAAGGTTAAGGCATGTATGTTATAAACAATTTAAATAAGAAGATTTATTGATAAGGACTCCTGCAAAACTATTTACAAAGCAATTATTGAACCACACGTTAACTACTGTAGTAGCATTTTATTTTTATCAAACAAAGAAAACATAGATAAACTAACTGTATTACAAAATAAAGCCTTTAGAATCATTTTGAAAAAAAACAGATATACGAGGGTAAAGTCGATGGTAAATGAAATGAAATTATTAACATATAAACAAAGAATATTTTACAATACAATGATATTTGTTCATAAAATTATAAACTCTAATAAAAAAACAGAATTTTGGAAAAAAATTGATCGGAACCAGCATGAACACAATCACAATACTAGAGAAAAGAACAAAATTAGACTTCCATTTAGGAAAAAGGCAAAGTCACAAAATTCAATTTTATTTAAAGCAATTAAAAAGTATTACGAAATGGAAAAAAATATTTATGAAGAAAAAAACATATCAAAATTTAAAATAATGGTCAAGACATATGTGATAAACAATTTATAAATTAAATATATTTTCAATGTTATTATTAGAACACACATAACAATATGTATGATATGTGTGCCCTATTTTAAGATTTAAAAATAAATAAAATAATATATATCTGTATTAAAAAAATGTACAACGTTATTATGAGAGCATACATAATATAATATGTGTGCCCTATTTTAAGATTCAAAGTAAAAATATATAAAATATTTAAACGCCTTTAAAAACTGTTGTATTAACAAAGTAATGTAAATAAGTTTAGATGGTGTGTTTCCGTGTACCTGGTCGACATACCCGCCACTTATCTCCTTTTTGTTCTGCAAGTTCTAGGACCAACTATCACATGCGCTCGCCTATCCCTAGGCTCCACAGATATGGTAATCAGTATGAGGACAAGGCTGATATATTTGGTTCTAGACTTGATAGTTATAAAACGAGTCTGAATTTTTTTCTCTCGCTAATTATTCTTAAACTTTTTTTCATATTTAAAAATGTTTTTCTTTTTTTTGTTTTTTCATATTTATGTATTTATTTCGTTAATATTTTTGGTTGCTAATGTGTATTTACAGACTTGTTACTATTGTTATAGTTATGCAATTTTATAATGTTTTGTTATGTATTTATATAGGTATTTTTTTTTTATATTTATATTCAATATATGTTAAAGGCAATTTATGCCGTTTATGTAAAAATAAATAAATAAATAAAAAATATTTCGATGATACTTGATTGCATTAATATAAGTATATTGTATTCAAGGTTTATTCTGAAGAAGTTCTGATGACATAAAAAATGTATATTTACAAAATGGAGTGAGGATACTTTTTCCTTCAACAATCGCGGCGGATCATTAAACCCGTGTGCGAACATTCACTTCTACAGCGCGTCCAACAGCGGTCCGTGGTGCTGTAGCTGTAGAGTGCGCATCGCCTAACCTAGCCCCCTATCATTACCAATATCGGATTGTAACCAGATAAAACACATTAGCCGTCCGATTAAACCATCTGATCGCTTATTATTATTCGTTATTATCGCATTACCGGGCCTGCGAGTGTTGACTCTTCCTGCTCCGTGATGGGTCCTAAATAATACGTTGGACGGTAATGTGTTAACGAAAATCGTGAATAGGAAATGGTGTTAACAATACGGTGGGTATTTGATTAGAAACTTTATAAAATTATCTACTAGTACTTGTTTTCTCTGATCAAATTTACAAGAAATTATACTCTAACGTCAGCAACGGTCGCAGTTCAACTAGCCATACAATTTATTTAATCATTTTAAATCAGTATTAAAATCATAAGAATTATGCAATAATTGCGTTTATATACCATGGGCCAATTTTTCAACTATTGATTAAATTTTTGTTTATTATTTTTGATTATTAATTCCTAAAAATTTATTCATAAATTAGCCACCGATGTAATTGTATGATGTATTGTATTGTGTGATGTTAAAAATATGTTAATTAACAGTAGAATATGAATTTTAAAAGTGAAAATATTTTGTTAAATGTATGTAACCCGCAAGGGTTTATCAATGAAATTTTAATTAAAAAAAAATTAAAAATTAAAATAAAATAAAAAAATTCATTACCTACGTACAATTAAACATGCACACACAAATAATGTGTCCTCACGGGGGTGTCTCGTGCCAAAGACACTTTAACAATTACTCTTTTACAATATACAGCTTGTAGAAATATTCAAAATATTGCTGATCAACCCTTAAGCTACCCTGAGTATTAGTTTGTTTTTCAATTTTCTTAAAAATACAATCGTACCAGTATATGCGGATATTTTCATTAAAAATATACTTCCTCTTTTTTTCCGAATTTTCCGACAATTTTACAAGTGTTTTACGGTATATGCTTTCACGGATATTGAGGGGATTCTTAAGTCCACCATCCACCCGCAGATGTTATAGAGTCCTGAGAGACTCTCTGTCAGCTGCGCATGGAGGAAAGTTATTATAAAATCAACAATTGTTTGAGTTTGTCCAAATTTTTGCAGACAACGACTGGATTTAACCTCCTAGGGAGCTGTTTATACTAACATAATACAACAGACATGAAGAACATTTCATACAAGGAAATATATAAGTCTAGGCATCCACAGGGCTGTGTTATATTTATAATTCTGCCTATATTTGAACATCTATATTCCTTCGCTTATTCAAACCGTTGACGTTTATGAAGTTAAAGACCTGAAACCTTTGTTGTTACGGGTGGCAATTTATTTATCTGTTAATTATGTGGCATTACTCAATAACGACAGTTATATGAAGAAACTTGTGTACAAAAAAATAAACAAAAATAACATAAAACTATGTAGCAAAGACAAACAAGGGCAGTTAAGTAAGGGTACCCATACAATATATAGAGATAGATTAATGGCGAAGAGATCGACGAAACGCCGGAAGATCTACCCCAAAGAATAGCAAATTGGGCGACAATTTGACTAATCTACATTTTTTTTTAATGCTTATTGAATTATTTTTTTTACAAAACTGGTATAAAATTAAATAATAATATTTTGGCTATGTATATGTATAGAGTTGACATTTTATTAGGTGGTTTTAACTAAAATGGTAGGCGGACACGCCAACCATTGCACTTTAAGGCGAATTTTTTATCGAGACAAAAATACTCTTCCACGATTCTGGTCCTGTTTCACACACATAACTGTATATTTCATTAGCCCTGACGCATTGACTAAAATTATTCCTTCACTAAGACGTTTTTGCTACCAAATTACTTTAATTTTACAGCCGTTTTTAAATTCGTATCAAAAAATCAATTAGGAATTGAGGAACGCTTTTCAGAACACGAAATTCATTTGAAACGTATATTTTCAGGAGGGTTTTTTGTGATTCGGGTGAGCAATATTTATTTTTTTAAATACACCTAAAAAGATAACGTGAAGGTAATCTAATTGTGTGTTAAAATAATTGTCTTTTATGTTTCATTAACACTTAATATAAATTATCGAAATTAGGGATTAATATGCACGATAATATATTGTTTTTTCAAAACACGATATTTTATCGTAAAAGAATTAGATATTTTTTTAAGCCAGTTTTTTTCATGTTTTATTTTGTTTTTTTCATTGTTTTTATCATGGTGTGTTTTGTTTTTATTGTTTTTTTCATGGTGTGTTATTTTTTCAAGTAATCGATATTTCTCAACACAACCAAACCACGATGCGTAGCGAATATCGTGTTTTGATAATACGTTCCTTAATAATTGTAGGGACTGATTGAAGTTTCGATTTCGGTTTCAGCCAGTTACGGCGAATAATACTCGTTTCGGCCGCAGTTTCGGCTTGTTGAAACTTGCGCTCAGCCAAAACCTGCGGTCAAGGTGCGTCGGATTACGTTTGGCTATACTCGGATGGAAAATTTACACAATTAGAGATATTGGATTGTTGTCAATTCAAATAATTAGTTATTTATTTATTTATTCACACTCTTTATCAAAATACAATTCCATGTTCACTTTGCTCAGCTAACAAGGGTACAAACCCCGTTCCAAGCTAGGCAATTACATTTTAATATATGTATTATAATAGTTAACAAATTAATATAGAGCACAGACAAACAAAATATAAACTTATTCGGATACACATTTTGATTCATATACATACAGACATACACATATATACACACATATATATAAATAAACACATATATACACATGTACATACACACACACGTACATACACTCATGCGCATACACGTACATACATTCATAAAAACATAGACAATTTATTTATGCGAAACTTCATGGTTGTCATCTATAAATATTTTTTTTTGGAATTATTCCTTATTTTTTATATTTTATTTTTGACATCCAGTAAGGTTCTCCAATCCGTGGCATGCATCAACTTTTCTGACTCCCTACGATTATTGTATTTATTTAATTAAAACTTCACGTGAAAAGAATAAGTACTTTGATGGACTTATTTTTAAAGCCATATCTTCCAGCCAACCGAAAAAAACAGACTGGTCAAAAAAAGAGTTGGTCAAAAATTTGTACTAAAAAAGAATTAATTTATACACACGTGATAAAAAAAGAATCAATTGTAAGTTTTTATTGAGGAGATAACGCTTGCACATATTAACTTTTATAAAAGGACATATTGTTTTACATATTAAATGAATATTACATATTAAAAGAATGTTTAAGCAATATGTAAATATGTATTTAAAAAAACAAAAAAATACACGAGTTCCAGGATTCTAAGAATATATAGTTATGTTTCAGGCGCTTCTTGAAGGTAGCTAGAGAAGGTGCATTTTTTTATATGATAGTTTATTTCAAAGTCTAAGTGCTTGAACAGAAAAGCAATTACTGAAAAATCATGTGCTATGTCGAGAAATGCAAAATGTTTTCTCCTGAGAGGAGTGAAGCGTAAGACCTTGATCAGAAAGGTAAATGAAATTCTCAGCAAGATATTTTTGAGCGCAAGGGTTGTGAAGGATATTATAAAAAAGTGAGAGAGATTGAAAGTTTATGCGCTGATAAAAACAAAGCCACTCGAGTTCGGAGCAAAAGGGTACATGACCATTCTTTTTGAGATTGAAAATAAAACGGATGCTTTGATTCTACAAACGCTCCAGACGATCTATGAGTTCCAAATTGGTGTCAGGAAAACAAATATTAGCACTGCACAGAGAAGACAAAAGAATAGATTGGGACAGATTTTTTTTGGTCGTGGTTAGAAGACAATTCGGAAGTCTTTTTAGTGAATAGAGGGTGCGATAAAACTCGATCAAAGTGTATTGCCATTGTCTAACATTAAAAAAAACTAAACTGATTTTACGATTTGTTGACTATATTCTTATTTCTTAGAGGTCAGTGCTATGCAAGTTCCTGACGTCACTGCGACCTGTAACTATAGTAATAGTAAGTAGATCCAAGATCTTTTATATTTCTATATTTTTTTTATACCCAGTCAATAAGGTAATATTCCAATAGCGTACATTTTTAATTTTTTTACAAAATACATAAAAGGGACACAGATTATTAAAAAAAATAAAGTATAATTACATAGCAATGAAATACATTTATACAGTAAAAATAGTAAACAAAAAATCCCACAAAGGCATGATCTGTTCGTGGGTATACAAGAAATGTTTATGAATTTTTGCTCCTATAATAAATAGACAGCTATAATATTTTTGTGTAATACAAGAAAGAGAAAATAAAATATTCTGTAAAAGATTAAAAGGTTCTTTTTTATTTTATAGTTTTTAAAAAAGGAAATAAAAAATATGATTAAAACATAAAAATATTCCTTATTAATAAAGGGAAACAAAATATATCATAGAAAAAAGGAGTTAATCTCTTTACTTTGAATCCAGGATACTTCGTATTTTTTAAACGTATGAAAATTTTGAAAGCTTGGGATCCACGAAATATCACCGGTGAAAAAAAATAAAAAAATTTGGCCTATAAATTATGCATGTCTCTGTGTTAGTCTAGTTTTACGTATATTGAAGAACTATTACATATAAGTTATATTTATTTATTCATTCAATATTACACTCGTTTAAATATAAGTGAGTTTATCAAGGCTTTTTAGGCTGTGCCCGTGTCAAGCCATAATAATTAACAATAAAAAATAATTATTAAAATTAATTGGATTTAAAATAAATGAAAATGAAATGAAATAATAACATTCCAGAAAACAAGGTATAAGTAATTAATAATAAAATTCCAAAGAATACAATTTAAAATAAATAATTAGACATAAATCTTAAAATGTAAATTATATAAGTTTAGATTCATACATAATCAAAATCAAACATATATATGTATATAAACATAATATATGTATCCCATAACAGGCGCCAGGCGCCGTGGTGCAGTTGGTTTACGGCCAACTGTGAAACCGGTGTTGCGGGTTCGATTCCCGCCAGTTGCAAGAAAAAAAGAAATATTTTTTTCTCAATTGGTCTGTATGTTGTGGTGTATTTTTAATTACCTCCTTCTACATATATGCCCCCTGTCCCCACCTGCTGACAAGCCTCAGTATAGAGGCTTAGCGGGTTATTCCTTTAAAAAAAAACAACGATCCAAAAAGTGCTAAAAATAAACTAATTTAGTCATTCAATTTATGCCTTTTATTTCATTGTGTACGTTATTTAACACTTTTTTTAATGAACTCGTAAGGGTTAACAATAATAACGCATAGTTAGTGACTTTTAACTTAGTTCAATAGTTATAATAATAAAAATACGTACATAGTTTTATTCCACTTTTTAAGAAAAACTCAATCTATTAGTTAAATAAGTTTCGGTTTCAGCCGAAACTAGAAAAGTAGCTGAAATTCAGTTACAATAGGTTACCACTCAATTGCATAGTAGTAAA
The DNA here is from genome assembly GCF_059751315.1 of Micrasema longulum. NCBI lineage: Eukaryota > Metazoa > Arthropoda > Insecta > Trichoptera > Brachycentridae > Micrasema > Micrasema longulum. Next base: position 185,596 of record NW_028278762.1, read on the forward strand.
GCGGATAAAAACCTCGAAATCTGCAATATTTACCACAGGACAATAAACTGACTTATGCCCCGGGTGTAAAAAATAAAACAAAAGTTAGAAAATTTGCAGAAAATAAATTATCCCTTAATAAGTTCACTTTGGTACTAAATCTTCATTGCAAGCTCACTTCCAATTATCCGCCCAGCATAATTGGATACACGTGATTGCATATATCACTTCCCCTTTCACTCACCCCCACGAATCTCCCTATACACGTTTCTCTTTCTCGTCAACGGGTGTGAACGGCAGATGATGAAAATATCGTAAAATTTTACCGAGAATATGTGAAAAAATCAGAGCATTCGTAAGGACAGTATAATATATTTTGTTTTCAAATGCGTCTTTTTACTTAGTGCTGTAAATTTACTGACCTGAATAGTTACTAAGAAGTAAGGCAAGAAAGAGTATTACTGCCAAATACCGTCCATACATTGTACGATAGTTTTTTTATTTAAAAAAAATATATTTGAGTCTTTACTTATCCAAACATTTGAATTTTTAAACCATTTCCTAAAAGTTGTAAATAATTTATACTGGAAAAATAAGAATTGAATTGTGGTTGAGTGGGGTTTGAACCTCGGACCTTTGTTCCGTGAGTCCACAAAACTACCACGTGACCACAAGTTTTTTTTAAATTATGTATTTATTTATTTATGGCATTTCTCTCATTGTACATCAAACTATTTTATTTTTAAATTTAAACAAAAATTAACAGTCTTTAGAATTTATCTTAGAAAATACATTAAAAAAGCAGTTTTAACAGAAAAATTTTTTTTCAGGTAATTATGCATTCATACCTACAAAGGCTCGTTTAAAGTGACATAATTAAAAAGGCATATTACATGCGCGTAAAAAAGGAAAAGATTTTTTTTATTTTAAATTTATTTGAATACAAAAAAGTTACAAGTTGACGACAAATACATTTTTAAATTCGCCAAGCCAATATAGATCGTTTGCAATAAAGTATGTAATTGAACTTATAATATAAGAAATCAAACACTGATAGTCAGGACACCAATTATTGAGGAATCCCTCAATAATTGGTGTCCTGACGAAGAGAAGGGTACGTCTCGAAACCGGTTATAAAAAAATAAAAAAGACCTAGAAAAGTCGGGAAGTGGTTATATACAAGCATTTCACAACATTTATTTATTTTTACATTGAATTTTTGTGGTTCTTAGTAGAATTGAGAGTTTCAAGAATAGAGATTCTTAATATGAACTGACACAATTTTGTCGGTGGTTTTTTAGAAATATTTTATTATTTTTTGTGTCGAGAGCTGGTCCAAATACCCTTACCCAATTAAGGTGCGGAGTTTGTAGACAGTATTTGCGCTGAGGAGCGATCACGATACCAAATTACGGGCAATTTATCGGGTGAGTTTACTAACACATTGATCGGGTATTTGATGCCTGGCGCGTCCCTTTTTAAGGATTTCACAAAAGAAGAAGACAGGTAATGACGGTTTCATATTTTTACCTGGTCATCAAATAAAAACGGATTAATCAAGTAGAGATTGCAGAAGATATGGAACTTTTTTGAGAAGGTAGTTAATATGTACAATATTCATTATTTAAATTTTATTTATTTAATATCTAGGCATTGTAATTGACAGAAATTTGCGATGAGAGACACAGGTTCAGTCCCTGTGTCATGTCTTTACATGTCTACTTTGCGCTTTTCCAATCGGTGGCTGCTTATGGCATAATTGGCTGGGGAGGTTGCTCCACAATTGTCATGAACCCCCAAATCAAGACGCGAAAACAAATTCTTAGAGTTATGCTTCGGTGTCCTCCGACTTACCCATCTGAACCATTATTTCAATCATCAAAAGTACTTGATATCCGTCAAATCCATATCAAGAATGTATTGACAACTTTCTGGCCAGGCGACTACGGAAGGAGGTCCCAACAGAATGCCCCTACGAGGTTTTTTCGTAACCTAAACTACTTAATACCGAAAACACGTATGATGTTTGCTCGGAGACATGTTTTATGCATAACTCCAAGAGTGTTCAACGTCATGGATGAACATATTAAGTTCTCCAAAACAACGTCTATATTTAAGACGAAGATCTTTAATTGGATTATATCGAGGGGTAGAGACCACTGTATAAGATAGATTCGGGAATAAATATATAATATCGATGCTGTCTTCATTATTATCCATATACGAATATATGTATATCATCTTTGAATAAACTTAATAGTGATGCAATTATTTGTAAATATATATTTAACTTAATTATTATCTTTATTAAATTACATATTCTTCCATATATGTAGATATGTTACAATTATTACTTTATTGTATTATTTTCCATTTATTTTTACTGTCAATTAATTACCGATTAGAATTATAATATTACTAAAAACTATTTAAAACATATTGCCATGTATTATTATATAACTTTTCTGCATTCCATTTTTCGACATGCATAAATTTTTATTCTTTTTATTTTTCTATTATTATTTTGTATATTGTGTAATATGTTCATAAATGTTTTTGATTTATATAAAGACGAGTCCTGACTTAACATGGAATTTTCTAACAAGTTGGGACATAAAAAAATATAATTGTGCTCTACGATAAAATTGTGTATTTTGTGCATTAAATAAAAAAAAATTAAAAAAATCTTCAACATAAACATAATACGAGTTTATCGTTGCCGTGCAGGCTAGTCACAAACCTTAAAAAAAGTAGGTTTTAAGTTAATTATACCATTCAAAGCGTTATATCATCTTCTTTGAGAGGCACAACCAAGGTTACATAGAAAAAAGTTGCTTGATTCAAAATTATTTGTCGTTAGTGAAAAACAGTGAAGCGACTGTCAATAAAATCTCAACAAGCATAACTCATTAAAGGCAGATATAAATTATTGTCAGTTTAGGCAGGTTTTTATAATTTTTTGAAATATTACGGTTTATATCCTAAAACTACGTTTTGTTTTTGTTTAGGTATTTGTATAATAAAGCAATTAACACGCTCAAACTTTTTTTTATTATTATAATAGATATATTGTCTACCTATGCGCAATCGTCACCGTGCATTTTTTGTTTTGCACGATCTTTTACCCTGAATTCGTATGAAAAATATCATTTCTGCTAAAACCGATATTTGCCCGAAGTATGTATATTGAGAGGACAATATAGATACTCCGGGCATTGCCGACGCATGCGCAGATTTGAAACATGAAGTTGGTTAGTAACGTCACTTTGACAATGCATAGTGGCATAATAATAGTAGCATGTGCGGTCCGGTCCGTTCATAGAACGCACGGAACCATCGGTTCCCCTAAATTTAGACAAATAATGTTTATTCAATAGCATGTTTAATAAATTAATTATCAGTCATAATACCTAACATTTAGATTACGAATGTAATAATAATTGTATTTATAGTCGCGGTAAATTGCGGAGGAATTTTAATATTGTCTTGTAAAAAAAAGTGATAAAAAGAAACAACCTCCCAGCGCGTCTATTTACCAGCGCTGTCATGCGCGTACTACTTGCTACTGGCTGGCTGGGTATCGATTTAAAGAACGATCGCGATGGAAGCATATTCGGAATTCCGTTCCAGCGCCGCACTGAACGCGCAGTCCGGGCGCAGGCGCAGACTTAAATTCTCACTAGGCAACGGAAGCAATCGAAACATAACAATACATTATTTTCCATGTAGTTTACATGTGATGCGAACACAACGCCGCGCCGCGCCGTTTCAGCACAGATGCAATTTTGGTATTTTGACGCTGAACATAATATTATTATTATTATTTTGTGGTTGAGTAGGATTACTAAACAAAATGTAGAATTTGTTTTAAGAAAAAAGTTTATAATCTACTAAGTACATATTATGTTGATTTTTCGGGTTCAAATAATGACTAATTCTTTTTCGTTGAAAATTCATGTTTTGTAACAAGATAATATGTATTTTGGTTTCACTGCATTTTAGTCAAATAAAATATAGCGCCACAAAATACTTCGCAATTACTTATGATGGTATATATTATAGTGAAGTTGTTTGATTTGTTATTACAATTTATTAATTGATATGTAAAATTATTGTTACTATTTCTAATCATATGTACATAGTATTTAATTTGTCTTTAATTTCTTAAGAGCAGTGCATATTATTACGTACTATTTACTTACATATTAATTGCATCCCTAATCAAAAACCCCACCGCACGCCCCTGATTAGTAGGTACTAATTTAGTTGATTCAGTTACGTAAAATGTGCGTCTTATATTGGTGGATATAAAGCGGGCCCTGACTCTGTCAAACCGAGTCATCGAAAGGGTCGAGAGTTTCAAATACCTGGGAGTATATGTTACGGAAATTGGCAGCTTTGAAAAAGAGCTGAGAGTACGCCTGGGAATAGCAAGCTCTTCATTCAACAGTATGAAGGCTGTCAGGAGATCGGATATTTCATCATAGCACCTAGTCTCCTCTACGGATGCGAATCGTGGGACCTCACTAGAGCCCAAAACAGCAAAATTCTGAATTTTGAGAATTGGTGTCTCAGAAGAATCTTGGGTGTGCGGTGGTTTTTTTTTTTTTTTTTATACAAGAGTTGCTTTATTGTTTACCTTGCTTATAATATATAAGGTTTATATTTCGAAATGTGGATTTTTCTGCAATTAAATATCTTAAAATGCATCTAAACTATTGGGATCAGGAGGGATATATTAATGTGGGATAATCAGGAGCTTCTCAGTATTTGCTCACGTGGAGAGGAAATCAATTAAAACTCTTCAAGAGAAGCCGGCCTGTTGGCAGTAGTCAACAGGCCTTCCGTTCCACTAGAGGAGTGTTCAGCATTTTGTTCCCTACTTTGGTTTATTTTACCAATTGCCTGCACTATATTGACCATGTATTATACTACCTCTCGTGTGAGTTTTTTATTACCTATCACCGATGGAATATAGCATGGATCTTCAAAATTGTTGTCTTTGAAAGCTGAAAAAGGGGCAACGCATCAACGTCTGCGGTGGTTCGACTCTGTAAGGAATGAAGTAATAAGAGAACGGATGCAACAAACTATCGTCAAAGCGGAGGCGATACGGTTGGCTTGGCCATGTGCTGAGGATGCCTCGCTAGCCTACTTTACAGGGCATCTGGTTCTCGACCTCCTGGACGTCCACTGCTGACCGTTCGTCGGCAGTTTGTGTCAGAACTTCGGGACGCGAACCTGAATTGGGAGGACGCACATTAGCTGTCAGTTGACAGAGATGCTTGGAAGATCTTTGTGGACACCATATGCTCAACAAGGGAGCGGGTATGGAATGATGATCTCATAATAATAATAGAAAAGTTTTATGACCAGAAAGCCCAATTACAGTGGTGAATTACAGCACAAAACACCCAGACTTGATTTTCACATGTTTTTTTTTTGGGTTCTCACCGGGAATCGAACTTGGAACCTTCCGTTTGCGACTCGAGCGCCCTGACCACCACATCAAGGAGGCCACAAGATATTGTCAATAATGCTTGGCCCAGCCATACATAATGCACAAATATCGTCATTTTACTAGGTGTTCAAAGTTTAATTGTGCAAATATCTAAAATAAATACATTACATTACATTTGTCAACATTATACATAGTTTTACCCCACTTTTCCCAGAGAGATCGCATTTTGACATTGACCAGCCTACTTTCATCCTTGTTTTTTTATATTCCATACTTTATTCCCAATTCCCATACATGAAGAAATTTTAATGTTTACTTGGTTCACCGACAGGCACTAACACATACCACGGGCTTATTAAACTTTCGAACGCACTTTACATACATAGGTATAAATTATTTGTAAAAATTATCACTTCATCCCTCGTCAAATTAAAGCATTAAAATTATGTACCATTAAGGGTAAATCGTGAAATATAGGATATTTAAAAATACGCTCTACCAATCAAAAATAATAAATAATTCATTTAACGCAAAATCTTTCGAAGGCTTTCAACCCTAACTTTTCCCCTAAGTATTGAAAATTCCACGTCACCCTTATGAAAAGGAAATACACGGTCACTGCAGAGTGGAAAAACACTTTAATAATTCTACAAACCTTTTATCTAAAAGGTTAAATATGAATCGTTTCACTAGTTTAATGGAGACCGGGTGTATTACATTAATGAATGACCATAAACTTCAACAAGAACTAAATTGGTAGGCGTTCCCAAACAAAGTACATATTTTTCATTTCTTTTCTTTCCATTGAATATAAGCACAACCCATCTCTCTCTTGCTTAAGAAAACTATGCATTACCCGCCTCTTTTCAATGAAATCTCTGTCTCTTTTACACTTGCTGACTTGAAAAAATCCACCAATGCAGATGAGATTTTCAGCAAATAAACTTGCAACTCATTCGAAAAGGGAACATTCATAATTTGGCATAAAATATAAAAGAAATATTCAATAACTGCCCCTTTTACAAGTGCCCTGAAAGCCTATTTTAAATTTTACTCATAATAAAAGGGGTAAATCTAAAAAAATGTTTTAAAAGCACGTAATCGGTTCCGACTTCAACCTTCTTACTTTTGTTTTTCAATTTTGTTTGCCATGTTTGTAAAAATGTGTTAATTTTATTAAGCCCTTGATAATTGACGCTGATGTATGGTAGATTTTAAAGTTTACGAGATATTTTAATGTGTCTTTATGTATCCTTTACTTAAATAATTATTTCCTGTTACAATTTAGTATTAAAATGTTTTAATCAAGATAATTAAAATGGAGCAGAAATGCACTGGAAAACTTATTTTTTATAACAATTTCAATAGTCTAGTTCAGCGGCTCTCAACCTTTTTGAAGTAATTACCCATTTATCGGGTCAAATCCCATTTGAAAAGGGAATATAGAAGTCTAGGCATTTACATGACTCATGACCTGTCATTGACAGTTTAAAAGGGGCAACAGAACAATAATTACATGGCATTGGAATACATACTAAAAGCAAAAATAGTAAACAAATAATTCCACAAAGGCATGGCCTGTTCGTGGGGTAGGCAAAAAATATTTATGAATTTTTGCTCCTATAATTAATAGACACGTATAATAATTTTGTGTAATATGAGAAAGAGAAAAGAAAATATTCTGTAAAAGATTAAACGCTACTTTTTTATTTTATAGTAATTAAAAAAATAAATGAAAAATTTCAAAAAACATAAAAATATACGTTATTATTAAAGGACAACAAAATATATTAGAGAAAAAAATAATTAATATCTTTAGTTTCAATCCAGAAAAGTGCGTGTTTTTTAAAAGAAGGAAAATTTTGAACGCTATATATTATCAGTAAAAAATAGATATTTTTTTTTCTTAAGACTCGTCTTAAGACATCTGTTGACTTTTTTGAAGTAAAAAGGCTGAAACCTTTATCGTGTGAGTGAGATTCATTCGCCTGAACCATTTCATCTACTAGGCAATGCCCAAAAATAATAAAACAGAAAACTCGCATATTTGGGCCATATCATGAACGAAAGCAAATGTGCGCATCTACAGCTAATCATAATGGGGAAGATCGAGGAAAAGCGTAAAGTTGGAAGGCGACAGACCGTCGCTTCACTTCGTTTTTTATCCAACAGACCAATGCACAAATCTGCAGAAATAGAGCATAAATAATGACTACAAAGTCGTAGTCATAAATAATGACTACGACTTAAGACACACTTCGTTAAAAAAAACCCCAAAACAATTTAGAAAAAATATTTTTTTCACTTGAATTTTAGAAAATTCAATTTAAAGTCAATTTTTTGTCAAGTTTTTTGGACAAAAACGAACTAAAGTGACAAAATTTCTGGATGAGAAACATTCACGACTGGACGGAAGTGCGTGGGGTTGAGGAGCTGTTCCAGTTGGCGCAGGACCGGAATGCCTACTCCAGAGTGATCGCCAACTTGGGGAGGACCAGGGCCCCGACTATAATGAGAAGTTCACTGAGTTATCTTGGACTGTCTATAAAGAAAAACCGATAGTTTTGTACGAAAATGAGTATATTTGCATGAACATTTAAAGTATCTTTGTCGGTAACCTATAATTTAACACGTTAGTAGAAGCAACTGAATGCATATTCTACTTTTCTACTGTAGATAAAATTGAAGATAAACGTTAACTTCTCATTGTCATCGCTGCCCTGATTATTTCCGCACCCATTGGTGAATAGGGCACTGCATTGATAAACCAAATGCAGGGTATTACAATAATCTGTTACATGAAGGTAAGGTGATCTCTTTTACGCTTCAGGTGTCAGTCCAGGAACAATAAAATATTTCAGTTCATAAAACCATTAAAATAATTTTTTTTAATGATAAATAAACTCAAATTTGTTGCAACAGAGAGGGAAAATATTTTTGAGAAGTGAATATGGAAGTCTAGGCATTTACAGGGCTTAAGACCTGTCATAGGATGGTTTAAGTGGCCACTTTACACACTGTGTATTATTTACCATTCTGCCCATATTCGAACATCTATATTCCTTCAATTCTTTCATCTGTCCAGAATTCTTGAATCCAGTCCTTGTCAAAAAAAATTTGGACAAACTGAAAATATTGTTCTTCAATATAATTATATTTATTAAAATGATCCTTTTTTCTCAGCCAATTACAGCAGTTATATGGAGAAACGTTTGTACAAGAAACATAAAATTAAAAGATAACAATAAAATAAAACTTAGATACAAATATAAATTGTTTGATTACGAGCCTTCAAGATGGTAGGTATGTAAAGTAGACGATAGTAAGTATTTTCGACGCCTTCTGTTCGCGTTCAATCATGTAAATAATGTAAAAAATAAATAAAATAACTACATAATTGAACAATTTGTCGTATTTGTCATTTGTCAAACCGACACAATTTATGTTAAAACCCATACTTAAGGTAAAAAGTTTATGGCGAAACTTTCATGGAGGTTTTCGAGAAAGGCGTTTTTATTTTACACCGACCCCGATAATTTTCTTCATTTTTTAACAAGACATTAGTCAATAATGAATTTCCCTTATTTTCCTTATTTTCCTTACTTGATTTCTCCTTTATTCATTCGATTGAATGCAAACAGGTGTCGAAAATACTAACTTTCTTGAATATTGAATTGGGTTGTGGGCCCGTGGCTAGTCTCGGCCTCAAGGCTACAAGGCCCGTGGTTCGAATCCCACTCTACTCCAACTTAATTCCCATTTTCTAATAGTGAATATTTATAACTTTTTCAAAATGGCCCTCAAAAGAAGAAAAATGGCCAGCTACATAGAATTAAATATTAAAAAATGAAAAATAATGTCTTTTTATAGAACAAAAAAACATATCTCCTTTGATTACAAAATAGAAAATATTGATTTAGATGTAGTCAAGTCTATTCAGGACCTCGGAGGTATCATGGACTGTAAACTTACCTTTAATGAACATATTGATACTATGATTAACAAGTCACTAACACTCTTGGGTTTTGTTAGCAGGACATCTAGTGACTTTACTAATATGTTCACGGTTAAAACATTATATTGCTCACTTGTTCGTCCTCTTTTAGAATATGCATCCGTGATCTGGTCTCCCTTCTATGTAGGCCGGATAAACCATACCGAATCGGTGCAACATCGTTTGCTAAGAAAAGTAGCATGGATGATTGGCCTCGAGAGGGGAGACTACACTTACGGAGAAATTGAGTCAACGTTCAAAATCTCAAGTCTACTAAAACGTAGAAATAACATTGACTCCATATTTATGTATAATTTACTGAATGGCTTAATTGATGTACCATCGTTACTGGAACAAGTGGCATGCGATGTTCCAATCCGCCGGTTGCGAAATAATAATCTGCTATTCCTTGATCAACACAGCACAAACTACGGCTTGCATGCGCTAATGTCCCGATTGTGTCGTATTGTAAACTCGAGACAAGATCTGAACTTTTTTGGTGTAAGTCTTTATAGTTTTAAAAATTCACTAAAATATACCAGGTTTTGTCTTGAGGTAGTAATTTATTTATTTTTGTCCTAGCTTTAATTTTATTTAGTTTTATTTTATTTTATTAGTGCCTGAATCTATTATAAGAAATTGTATTTACCATCGTTAGAATGGACTGCATAGTCCGTCAAATAAATAAATAAATATCAGAACAATATCACATCCACCAAAAGGAGACAAGGACAATCGAGACTAATAAATCAGGGACTGAAATTATACAATAAACTACCAGACAAAACTAAACAAAAGACTCAGACAAACGTTTCAAAAGATGTAAAAAAATATTATTATCAACAACAGAGTATGAATAAAAAGGTATGCCTATATTATTTTTGTAAAATGAATGTAATAATTTGTAAGGGTTAATAGATAAATTTTCAAATAAAAAAAATGGTTCATCAAGGACATTGAACATTCTTGGGGCCACAAAAAATAAATTTCTCTGCATGAAAGCGGTGCGTATTTTTGGTATAAAATCATACAAATTATTCAAAAGCACTCAAATATTAACTTTTACTATAAAGTTTACATTTAAATATATTTAAATATTTAAATTATTTCATTTGGTTTAAAAGTTACGATGTTTTGGAAATCACACAATAACAAAATCTTGTTTCCTGAATATTTCGTTCAATGTGACTCCTGCGGTTAATCCTTTAAAGTACAGGTATCCTATAGGATACATTGCCAAGAAAAATGATAAATTTAATTTAATTTAACATATTTATTTATGAACTTAAACGGGCTATTTAGGCTGGCCGCTGAAAGGCCATAATAGGTCATAATAGTTCGGTAGGTAAATAATGGTGAGGATTTTTTTTTTCCGAAAAGATCGAAAAATTACTCATGGTCCCTTTTGCATTGTGACAACTGAATCAACATAGAAAAAAGAGTAAATTTGAAGAAATAATAACATGTTCTACCTACAACATAAAATTATTTTTATTTACTGTTATTTTTTTTGTAACCTTTCGTTTGTTTTGAATTTTCGTTTAAATTATTTTGTACCTACACTTGCTAAACCTGTGAGCCAGACTTTTTTTTGGCAAGTTCAACCTGAACTATTCTTATTTTTTTCTTTATGTAGATGTGTTTCGTTGAAATAACCATCATCATAATTCCCTTTCCGCACATAATGGTGCATAGGGCACTGCATTAGTTTACCAATCGCAGAAATCTTGATGATTTTTGTTACATGAAGATAAAATGATCAGTTTTACGTTTCAGGTGCCGATTCAGAGACTATGAAATCGTGAGTATACAAGGAAAACCGGCTAACTGCAAAAAGCCGGTTTTTCGTAAATTTAATTTTAAAGTTTGGTTGTTCATTAAAAATCTAGTTTTGTTTTTTTTTATAATTTTTATTGTTTACTATACATGAAATATATTTTTATACATTACAGAATTTATATGAAATAAAAAGAAACAGAATTTTGAGAAAAAAAATAATGTTGCAAGATAAGAAAAATATAATCCGCATTTAGCTGATTTTCCTTGTGAAGAAATTTGTACTGGTTGAGTTAGTTGGCGACATTGTCTAACTGAATTTGAGTTGTATTGAATTAAACACTGTCTTCATCTTCAGATAAAGCATCTATCACATTAGCGGAAGTGGAAAGACTCTTTTACCAATGATTGAATTCTTCGGGAATGACTCCTGTTTTGCATGACTTTAACAAGTCTTTGTTAACACAGTTTTTCGCTGTAGTAAGGTTTTATTTAGGCAGATGTTTTTATTTCAATGAAAACTAGCTAAATTCACATAGAAGTTGTTTTTACGTGTAATAAAAACTTTGAATATGACATTGGTTTTAGTAACGAAAACCAGACAAAGATACTTTACCGTTTTTTCTTGTAAATTCATTTTTTAAAACATTAAAATCAATTGAAAAATAATCACTTAAAATCATTTAAGTGATTTTCTTTGTAAATATTTGAGAAGAAATGATATATTTACGTTTTTACTCGCTCTACAATTTTCTGAAACCCAGTTAATAGCGGTAATATCATTATATTGATTTTACCTGTAGATAGAGGATAAATTTGAAGTTAATGGTATTCATAACTCAAATATACCAAAAACGTAGTTAACCGGTAAGTATGGTGTAAAAACAACTTTTCAAATAAATATTCCATACAACCATGTCGGGAATCGAACCCGAGGCCTCTTGTATGGTAGACAAACGCGCTGTGACCACTACACCACGAGGCCGACAATAAAGCCGTTGATACAAAGGTTTCATGAAAATAAAAATAAAAATATTTTTAGATAAAGCCAATGTACCGATAAAAAAATGAAACAGAACACCACTACGAAAATGAGAATAAAGGAAAAAAAAACATATTATACTCACAGTATGTTATTAAGTAGGCATTTTAAATTATAAACCCAAATCCAATAAAAATGTGTTAGTCAAATTTCATGAAAATAAAAATATCGACAAGTTTTAGTAAAAATTGTAATACGTTGAAGAATACATTTTTACTGGCATAACCTGCCATAAAAGGCAACAAATAAATTTAAAAAATCAAAAGTAACAAAACGATTTGTAAATTCCACTGCACTCCTGTCTTTGGGCGTGGCCATCACCTTAGCCCAGCCTTGCGACCAATCGCGGCCCGTTCCGGCGTTGCCATGGCTACTAATTCGCGTTAATTTAACACCAATGGGCGTCTAGCCCCGCCCACCTGCGGAGGTGGGGTACGAACCCGTATTTCCGAAGAGGAGCGTCAGTTGGCGTCTAGATCTCGCCAGAGTTATCGCTAATGTCAAACGCGGGCCGGAATGTTTATACTAACGATATTTTGACAGCGCCGCTAAATCTCAATTAAATTACGCATTTGTGACATTTCACCGGATTTTCAAAGCAATTTGTGCAAAATGTTTGACGGATTTTGAATGCGGTTAACAACAAAACGAATTCAATTGGATTTATTTTAATTTTATGTTAAAAAGTGAACAATTAAACAATAGAAATTATTAAAATAATATTCATCTAGTGTTTTCATGTGTTAAAAAAGTGAGTTTCAAGTGCCATATTAACTAAAAATTATTATTTGATTATTTAATGTGTTGCGAATTTTGCACAATTTGATTATGTGCGTATTTAACAATTAAATCGATTTTTAATTTGTGTGCGCGTTCTGTCTGACATTTCGAGAAATCATTTCAATTAATTTGATTTGTTATCCGAGTGTGCGTTCCGACAGTTCAACAAATATTCCACTTGATCTGGTGGTCGCGTTCAGACCGTTCAACGATTCAAGTGCCGAGTGCGATTCGACTCTCGTTCAACCCGAGTGACAATTGAGGCTTAACGATACTTCTGTACGGCGCGGCCTACGGGCCGCAGAGCAGCATGATGCCGCTGGCTCCGACTCCTATCATGGCGGCTCCGAAGCCGAAGATCGGCTTCAGCATCGAGAGTATCGTGGGGGGTGAGACCGGGAACAATAATAACAACATCAGTAATGATATTTCTAGAAGAGTTCCTCTCCGGCCGAGTGCTGTGCCGGCCGCTGCTTGCATGCCGGAGCCGAGGCTCCTGGCGCAGCTTCAAGGGGCGGCGTTAGCGG